>NC_048223.1:4902536-5000776 GCF_002007445.2 Ailuropoda melanoleuca
CCATGGTGCAGAGTTTTCAGCTTCCATCTTTCAAAATTCTGAAGTCATATATTTATTTTTATTCAGCCATCCCTTCTGGATCACAATGACTCTAAAAGGCTTGGTGACAATCAATGTATTAGAAATCTTCACTCTCTCTGGCCACCATGATGGGTATGTTTGCATAAAACACTCCTCATCCAGCAGGTGAAAGACTTGCCATGCCAGAGCAGGGTATCTTTTCTTGGAGCAGGCATGTGTTCATCTCTGCTGGGTTGGCATTTATAAATAATATGACTACCTTCAGTTGTTTAACATTTAACAAAGAGCTTCCATATACATGACACAGTGTGATCAATTCTTTCTGGAACAAGGCACTATATAACCAATCAAATAAATAATATATATTTTTTTCATTTTACCTTTCCAATAAGTCTACCAAGAATGCAGGGCAAGTATTAATATTTCCACTGAACACACGAGGCACTTGAGGCTCACAGATGTTAGATAAATTTTCTCAAGGTTTTATAGTTAGTAAATGTTGGCTATTAGACAGACAAATCTTCTGAATCACAGGCAAGCCCCTAGACTGCCTTTACTTCTCTTTTCTTATACACCGAGAGACACTACAGCTAAGAATTGAAAAGCTCCTGAAGTCAAACTGCTTAGATTCCTGCTCTGACCCTGCTGGATTTCTCTAGTTGTCTTAATTGGGGAAAAAGCACTTAATTATTTTGTGACTCAATTTTTTCTCTCCAGTAAAATGGAGATAATTTTATTGTGATTTTGATGAGACAATACTTGATCATTACTAAGTATACATATAAATTAGGAATAATAAATCTCAACCCACTTGGTTTAGAATGTTCAGTTTCTAGATAAAATTATGTACCACACAACAGTAAAGGAACCCTGAGTTACTTTCGAATTGGTAAATCCCAAGAAAAGATGAACACTTTACACAGGTATGGACTAACCATGGTCCAACACAAGAGAGAAGTGTCAGGGGACAAGGAAAAACAAAGAAAATGTCTTAAAGACAAAGGAAGAAATTGAGAAAGGTATTGCATATCTTAGGTACCCCCCAAAAGCAAACTCCTTCCCAACACAGGTCCTGAAGAAATTGAGAAATAAGACAAGGGAGTGGCAGTGGAGATCACCTTTATGAGTGATAAAAAAAACAAACATGCAGTCATTAGCTGAGTGTGAAGCAAAATAGATCTGTTAACTGAATCCAGACTTAGACTGATTTACAAACCGAGACACGCATATGCTCCCACACCCCTCTAGTAATGAGGGGAAAGTACAGAGTATCTGCCTCTAAAGAATCATCAGAAAAGGCTTGCTTCCTGTACTCCAGGATCCCTGGATGGAGAGAGGGCAGGGTTGAGTCAAGCATGCCAGTTTACTCCTTCCAAAAATCCTGAAGAAAAAACAAAAAAACAGCAACAAAAAAAACCCCCAAAAAACACCACATCAGCCCTGGAATGGATAAGCAGGCAATAAATAATAGAAACATCTGGGGTGGGGAAGAAAAATTTCTCAATAAAAAATGTAAAAATGCAAACTCCACAATAATAAAAAAGACTATGAGTAATGGATATGTTAAGTAAATGCAAAAGAGAAAACTAATCACAAAAAGTTCTTAATGTGAAAAAGCCAAAAGCATACATTAACTGCAACAACAAATAGGACTATTAGAACGTGTTGCATTCCTGTTTCAGACATGCTAGACAGTCAAAGTGAAATATTCCTTTTAAATTCTGATGGTAGCACTGTGCAACATGTCTTCCTTCATTTTACCAACGAGGTGGGAAAATCAGAGAAATTTAGTTTTTGCCTGTGTCATAAAACTAATACATAAAAAAAACAAAACAAAACTGGGAATCATATCCCAAGTAGTGTGACTCCAATTTCTCAGCAGGAAAAAAAACAAAACAAAAAAAAACAAAAAATACATTTCAGCGAAACAGAATTCTCACATAAATTTATGTATCAAGCTATCATCAAAATTTGCTTGTAAAGCAGAAAATAAAAATAAAGAGCATCTGATAACCCTAATGGAAAAAAATGATAGCTTAATGTCCTTTCCATTATAAGAATATATTCAAGTATAGTTTTCAAAAAAGATAAATCATGACTCTCATGCAAATGTAAAATGTAGTCATGTCAAAGATTTTATTCTGGGGTTATTAATTAGACCACCAGTAAGATGCTTAACATGGTTCAAAGATCATTTGAAAAACTAGGTGTATATGGACAATTCATCCAAAAAAAGGATATAATTGTTAGACTGGGTTACTTTTAAAATGGTTCGGGGTGCCTGGATGGCTCAGGTGGATAAGTGTCTGCCTTTGGC
Organism: Ailuropoda melanoleuca; assembly: GCF_002007445.2. Classification (NCBI taxonomy): domain Eukaryota; kingdom Metazoa; phylum Chordata; class Mammalia; order Carnivora; family Ursidae; genus Ailuropoda; species Ailuropoda melanoleuca. The sequence continues at coordinate 4,904,875 of NC_048223.1, forward strand.
TCAGGTCATGATCTCCAGGTCCTAGGATCGAACCTCACGTCAGGCTCCCAGCTCAGCGGGGAGTATGATTCTCCCTCTCCCTCTGCCTCTCCCCCTGCTTGTGCTCCTCTGTCTCTCTCTCAAATGAATAAATAAAATCTTTTTTAAAAATGGTTAATATCTAAGGGAGTCATAAACCATAATCTATGGTGTTTAATTTGTTGCATGGCACAGAGATTCATTGTACCTTTACTGGACAAAAATCTACAATTTGACTTCCACCCTGCCTTTATGGATATGAAAATTGTTCACTAAAGAAAAAGTCAAGCCCATGCTTCAGTAAAACAACACCCAGGAACCTCTTCTGTCTGTTTCCAAATTTCAAATATATATTCTAATAAACATATGTAAACACTTGCTACTTGCTAATGAGAACTAAATTTTTCTCTTGGCCACCTGTAGCTATCTCTGCCACCAGTTCAGTACTAAAAACATGCAGAAAATTATTCTTCTTTAGCTACTCATCTTTTTAAATTATGCCATTGTTTCAGTCATATTGTACAATGTCACTTATTGAATTGCAGCTTTTTTTTTTTTTTACATTTTCCCCAGATTACCTGACTTGACCACTCTTATTGGATTATAAAACTTTCCAATCTATTTACTACATAAAAAGAAATATCTAACTCAAAAAAACCCCGAAAAGATAAAACCAAGCAAACAAAATTCCAACGCACATGAATTCTTTCCCAGGACTTTTGTTTCTTAGCCCATTGACCGTCCATGGGCCACAGACAATATCATTGCCATTGGCTGCAAACATAAGAGTCCGATAAACAGTGGACGTCAGGGATGGCCACAGGTAGCTCCTGGCTGACTCTTTAGACAGTCTACTTTAGGGTAACATCCAAGTCAGCCACATCCTGAGTTCCTCCTACCTACTCAAAATCTTTTAATTCCTTATTCTTCTTACACTTCCCCAAACATGTCTTTTTTTTTCCCTTAACTGTGCTTATGTAGTTTCTGTGTCATTTTCTCTCTTCTCTTATCTACTCTCTAATCACAACTGTTCAAGTGTCATCTCCACTATGAAGATGGTCCCGTTCTCCTGGTCAGTTCTCGCTTAATACTCCCATAGCCTTTAATGTACCTCTGTTAAAAACATAAGCAAAACAAAACAATTATTTTATTCTTTTTTATAATTGGTTGCTTATATAGCTATCTTCCCATGCCCTTTGCACAAAATATGTAGTTAATATAAAATGAATAAATGAATGAATCAATGAGTGAGTACAGATGGCGTAATTAGTAGGAAAGACATGATTGCAAATTATCATAATTATACTAGTAATTTATCATGGTTGACTTGGGGACCAGGTATAAGTAAGGGAATTTATAAAAAGTTTTTAAGTTATGAGGTGCAATCCCTTTTATTGTTCAAGATTCTGTTCCGAGGTGACTTTCTTCACGGTCATGTATCCTCCACCAAAGAATATATAGACCTTGCTGGAATGATGGGGTTGGTAGAGAAGTACGTGATGCTACAAGAGTGGTGAGAAAAACAGAAGCTGGAATAGAGAGTGTAGTGTTTTGTTTAGTGGAAATGCTAACAGAAATTTTTACTTGAGTCAAAATTTCCCAAGTGTCAACCATGCACATTGATTATATTCAGAATAGCTTAAAGCAATTCCAAAAGGAAATGTCTTCTCAAAATCTCATAGTTCCTATGATAAATGTTCCTGTCCTAGAAGCTACACTCCATGCAGAAGCCATCCTTCTATATCAATGAAGCAACATGAAAAGGGAATAATGTCTATGTGTAATCTTTCCCCACTCCCAGCAAGGAAAAAAAAATATTCTGCATGTCTCCTATTTGGCAAAGGTTGATAAATGTTTACATGGCCCATAAACTAACGTGATTGTTAGATAGCTTTCTGCAGACCTTAATCCTAAGAATTTCCAAGACAATGTTTTCCCATCAAATGTTGTGCAAATTGTAATGAATTATGATAATGAATTTCAAATGCAGATTTTTTGCTGAGAAAAACCTCCATTCAAACAAATGTGTTTTCCATGCCATTGGAATTGCAAGTTACAAGAATGTCTAGTAATTTATTAAAAGCCTTTTATTCAGGTTCAAGTATGTGAACACCAGCTGGTTGTCAGAGAGATTAATCAAATTCTTTCTATAGAAATATCATAAAGTTTTAGGGCTGCTATTAATGTACCAGTAAGTACTCATTAGTATCTGAATAAGCAAACCTATGTCACTGAGAAATTGAAACAGTGTGGGACCTAAAGCCTGTATATAAAATATTATATCCTTAATAGAATAATAAATCACATTCTTCTATGCAGCTATTTTAATGTCTACACCTAGAACTTCAGGTGAGGAGAATTTTATGTTTCATCAGAAAAATGCCAGGCTCTTTAAACACCCAGGCATGGGGACAGCCCTTTCTTCATTTGCTTGGGGTGATACTTTGGTTAATTTTTTGCAGTTCTTACCTCATCTTATTTAGGTTGCTGTCATGAACTCCTTTATTAATATACAATCTCAAAAGTCATACTTAGATGAAAGTGGTAAAAATTTAGGATGGAAGAAGACAACATGGGTCCAATAAAAGCCCCCCAAACCTTGATGAGTTTCATCATTGAAAATGAATTTTATCATTTCTGTCTCAAGCTGTGTAGATCAACCTAGTCTCATTTCCTAGACAAAAATGTTCTCAGTGTAGTTCTTCTCTCACACACAAAAGGGTATTTTGTGCGTATTTTCTAGTATGCCCCTAATCTTATTAAAGTATAACCCTGAGGCATATTTATTTGTTTGATATATAAAGATGGAAATACAACTTCCTTATGGCAACTAATTTAAAACCAGGAAACACTAATTCACTCTAGCTTTAAGTGCTCTTTATATTTTAAAGGTACAAAATTCTAAAATGCAAAGGAAATGACATACAAATTCACATCTACTTAGAGCTAGAACAGCTTACTGACTTACTAAATAAGTATTTATTCACACTGAAGGTTTTCTTAAGAAGGTTTAAAACATGTTTCATTGGAGGGGTGCCTGTGTGGCTTGGTCAGCTGGGTGTCTGTCTTTGGCTGGGGTTGTGATCTCAGGGTCATGGGATCAAGCCCCATGTGGGGCTCTCTGCTCAGTGGGGAGCCTGCTTCTACCTTTCCCTCTGCCACTCCCCCTGCTTGTGCTCTCTCACTCTCTCTCGCTGTCATTCTATCTTTCAAATAAATAAATAAATAAATAAATAAATAAATAAATAAAATCTTTTAAAAAAATGTTTCATGGGAGGAGATAATGGTTAAGAATAACATGGAAAATACTATCCCTTAATGTAATTTTTATAATGCTCTGTAAATTCGCCTAAAGAAAAGCAGTAATAACAGAGTACAAGAGGGACAACAATAATCTGTCAAGTGACTACTGGGTAAAAGTTAAAAATATAACATTGCAAAATAATTATCTAAAATCTGAGTCATTCCTTTAGGCACAAGTATAAGCTTAAATAATCCAGGAGAAATAGTGTTTTAAATACATTTTAAAGCTTACAAATCAGAAGTATAAATCATGAAGTTTTCCAGAGCTGCTGTTGAAGAGAATATTCATTGAGCACATTTGGGCTATAAAGATGAAGAAACAGCGAATTTACAGTCCAGTGGTGGAAGAATGATAAATATACAAAAATAATAACGCAAGTCGGAGTGACAGTTGCCATAACAGAGTTCAGAATAGATAGCTATAGAACACTAAGTAGGAAGATACTATATTCTTTGTAAGGAATTCAAAGTTTTCCCATAAATGACTGGGTTTATGCTGGATTTTGAGGAATGGGTTAAATTAAAGCAGTTAGGAAGGTAGGAAATTTCTTGAGCAGGAGTAAGAGCAAAGCACACAGACTGGAGTTGAGGGCTCATGCTTAGAAAAGAGCAAGGAGAATTTCTGTTTTGACAAAATTCAGGCTCTAGGCAGGGGGTGGTTGGCAAGTAGGCTGAAATGGGATACCAAAGTTATGTTCTGAAGATGCTGAGATCCCATGCTGAGTTGTTTGCATTTAATTCAGTAGGCATTAACAGTCTTTAAATAGGGACCTAGCATGCTCCAAACTCTAAAAGACAGTAGAAATTAAAAATTATCTTGATGCACCAAGACTCCTTCTAGTCTTAAACTGAAAATCAGAATATAAGAGAAGTATATAACTAAGCAGCATATTAATGTTGTGTCACAAATGTACTGTTGAAAATTACCTTTATTAGAAACATACTTTATATATGCTTGGCCATAAAAAAAGACTGAAATCTTGCCATTTGCCACGATGTGGATGGAGCTAGAGAATATTATGCTAAGTGAAATAAGTCAGTCAGAGAAAGACAAATACCATATGATTTCACTCATATGTGGAATTTAAGAAACAAATGAGCAGCAGGAAAAAAAAAAAACAAAAAAAAACAGAGAGGGAGACCATGAAACACACTCTTAATTACAGAGAACAAATTGATGGTTACTGGAGTGGAGGTGGGTGAAGGGATGGGTGAAATAGTTGATGGGGATTAAGGAGTGATGAGCACAGGGTGTTGTATGCAAGTGTTGAATCACCATATTGTATACCTGAAACTAATATGTTAACTAACTGGAATTTAAAGAAAAGCTTAAGAAAACCTACTTTAATGTATACTTAGAATGCATTTTCCCAAGCATTCCAACCAGGGCTGAAAGTCTGTTTTTGAACTATGTAACAGTATTTGTTGCCATTTCTGAATATTTGCAATTTCTGAATTGGAGTTATTACTTCAGTGAGAACAGCTTTTACTTCAGGAAAAAATAAGAGAAAGGGAGTTGGGAATGTAATCTTTAAGTTATTGAATATTCTATGGCAAAAGATACGACTGACATGTATATGCACTAATATCAAAGTATCCATTTTTGAAAATGCAGGTTTTAAAGAATATTTTTATTAACTATGCAACTATGCCTCCCCCAGTCACAGTGTTAAAGACACAGATGGGATTTGAAAATAAAGCGAGCAGAAAAAAGCATTTTCATCATGTAAGCAAAACTAAATCTAGCTTATTTCATGACCTTAAGTGGAACTTAACTTAGGTTATTTCTTTTAAATGCCCCTGACAATCATAAAAGAAACTTTAGTCATCTTCCTGAAAGTGGTATGAGATGATCAAGACTGATTCATATCAGTCTTGAATTTGAAAGCTCCCAGTGTGTGAACTGTTCTTTATATGCACAATAAGCTTTTACCAAATAAATACTGTTTATTGATTTGGTGGCTTTAATTTTGCTATTTCTGGATTTTTGATAATAGTAAACTTGCAATTAGAACACAAAGAACCAAGTACAGTATGAAAGCAGAACACTGACTGAGTTTGTGACTTCCAAATTAAAACTATTTAGATCAAATAGCTGACGTCAATTAAATAAAATGTAATCAGGTTTATATTGCTAAATATACAGGAAAAAATCACGTAGGCATTTTATTAATGTTTTCAAATGGTAGCAAATCATTGAAGGATGAACTAATACAGTTTAAACTTTATATATATATGTATGTATATAAATATGGAAAGAGACACGTATATAGAAAGAGGATTTTGAATTTTTATGTCAGAGCTAAATACATTTTTGGTTCTTCAGAAATGCCTCAACTCACAAATTTGCATATCATAATGTAATATGTATCGAATACTTCTATAAACCACTGAATAATATGAGAACTTCTAGGGAATAATTAATATTTTCTACCAAGACATCAATACATGATTTCACAGTTAATTACCTGTGAATGTTGTATAATTCCGGTCCTGAATTAAAATATCTCACAATTTTCAAGTTCTTAAGTTCCTGATACTCTCTTTTTCAGAGAAGACTTTGTTGACTGCTCTCTACAGTAGGCCCCACAGTGATGTTCTCTTACAGAACTCTGCCTTTGATAATGACATTCACAATGTAATCCTTACAGGCATGTGTTGACCTCCTATCTCAGTAGCCTGCAGGCTCCGCGAGGTCAAGGGACTTACCTTACTACACTCTGTTATATCTCTATCTCCGGTGCCCAGAATTCATTAACATTGAATAAATATTTATTGAATTAAAATGTATTCTTGCAGAAAGGTAATAATTTAATAAAGGAAAAATGTTACACAAACACTTAGATGTTTATATATTGCCAATACCTAAAAGTTTATAATGATTCATTATCAATACAAGTATTTCTTGTGTTTAAATACTATGGAATTGTTATATAGAATCAGGAAAACTTGAAGAAGAAAAGATTACATTTAACTTGATATTTGAATACAAAATCAAAAATACAAAACAAACTATTTTCATTTGTCCTACAATTTTTTACTGATTTCATACTATGTACAAGGCACTACGTTAGCTCTTACGGGAGATACAAGGATAAATGAGATATGGTTTCTGCTTGGAGGAATGAGTAATACAGGACAGGTATGAAATAGAGATACTATAATTTAAGGCAGAAAATGACAGTCGGCATTAGAGATTTGCTGCAGTAGTGTTTCTCAAACTTCTTTTTACCTCAACCACAGCAATAAATTCATTTTACACTGTGTGTGTATATCTGAAACAAATGTGTCACAGGACAATAGTTTATTTTTATCCTATGCAATACCCTCTAATATTTTCTACTCTATCATATTTCTTTTCGTTTAATACTGGGTATTGATTCATTAAACTTTTTACAACACAATAATAATGAATACACAGTTCAAAAACACTGAACAATTTGAAGAAGCAGCTTTTTCAATGAAATGGTATTTATCCTAAATGTTGAATTAAAAACTGTATAATATTTATACACATACCTTTCAGGAAAAGTAACTATTCTAGACAGAAATAACCACACAAATAAAAGTATTAAGAAAACACGTGAGGCAGAAATTAAGTAAAAGCAAGTAGTTCAGTTTGGCTCTTGTGGTAGATAGAATTCCAAGGTGGTCCCCATGATTCCTACATCCTGATATACATACTGTGTGCAAAAGTGCAATGGGCTCTTCATGAGTGTGGCAGCACCTATAAATGTGAGGCTATATCATTCCCACAATTACATTACTTTCTTTGGCAAAAAAAAAGAAAAAAAAAGAAGAAGAAAGAAAAGAAAAGAATATTTGTAGATGTAATTAAAACCTCTAAGTCCATTGACTTAATCAAAGAGATTATCCTGGGTGGGTCTGACCTAATCAGATGATGTCTTCAAAGGGAGATTCAAACTCAGAGATGCACTTTCCTGCTGGCTGTGAGATCAGCCTTCATGAACTCTACAGCTGTGAGGCAATTAATTCTTCAAACACCACATGAGCTTAGAAGAGGACCCTGTCAGATTTTGAACAGAGAACCCAGCACAACTAACAGATTTTTGACCTATAGAATGGTGAGATAATAAATGATTGTTGTCTTAAATCACTAAGTTTGTGGTAGTTTCTTACCCAATAATAGAAAACACTTGGAGTGTGGGTACACAAAGAAAAGTAATGAGAGAAATTCTTGGAAAGACAACTGAAATTCCTATCATAAAGTGCCACGAGAGCTGGCTAGGAGGCCTCTTCTTTGGGAAATATGAAGCTATAAAATATTTGGGAAAAGGAAATTGCTTGGAAAGGAAAGTAAGCACTGGAAGATGTCCCCACGATTATGCTATTCTCCAAGTTATTACTTAAAAGGGATTTTGTTTCAATAATCAAGGGGTTCATTTATGAAAAAGAGTTACAAGGATAGGTATTGGTTTAGGACTAGGAGGAGGTAATGGTATAGGTGTGGATGTGGCTGGTAAAAATATGGTTTAGACAAACAAATGTGTCATCACATTGCTGTAGAGCCTTGGGAATCCATGCTGACTCTGCTGGGGACTGATTGTAATTAAATAGAACGAGCAATGTTCTCTTCTTCTCCACAGTGTACTGAAAAACATCTGTCACCATAGAAATAGAAGCAAATTATACTTCTGCTAGACTAAAAATGACACCCCCTTCAACAGCAGCACCCCCCACAGCATCAGAGAACAGAGGATTTATCCCAAATTCTAGTGTACTATCTGCAAGTAGTAGAAATATTATTTCCCCAATATAAAAACAGAGCCATTCATGTACACTGGAGAATTTTTACAATTTCAATTTTAAAAAAGATCTAACTTATTTTTAAAATTAATTTTAAAATAGATCTAACTTATTTTTTTATGCTGAGATAATAAAGGAGAACATACAGAGTATACTATATTGGGACAAAAATGTTAACATTACCATTTCTAATGATTTCTAGATCATTACTAATCTTTTAATAATCTAGATTTTGATTATCCAAGAACTAAAATATTGACCAATTGCATCAAATTTCTGCCATTTTGAAGGTAAAAAAAAATGTTTCAAGAAGTTTCTTTCTTTTTTTTTTTAAGATTTTATTTATTTATTTGACAGAGACAGCCAGCGAGAGAGGGAACACAAGCAGGGGGAGTGGGAGAGGAAGAAGCAGGCTCCCAGCGGAGGAGCCTGATGTGGGGCTCGATCCCAGGGATCCGGGATCACACCCTGAGCCGAAGGCAGATGCTTAATGACTGCGCCACCCAGGCACCCCTCAGAGAAGTTTCTTTCATTAATATTTTGCTTCTTTCCTTCCTATAAGGGCATGGCATTATAATGATTCATCTTTTAACATCACATATCTTCTCATCATAAGAAATGATATTTTAATTATTACTAAATGACTGAATTGGGCAGTCTCGAGGTATAGAAGCTCTCTCATACTTAGAGAAAGCCAGGTGGGGACTCAAATAGCCAGACCACTAACTTCCATCCATGAAGAGTCTGGTCTATTTATGACTGAATGCGTTTACATCTAATCATTTTCTCTGTGTCCTATAACGTGAAATGCTTGGGAAGCCCTGCCTTAAGGACTATTCTGCCTTTAGAAATGCAACTATGGCTTCCACATCCCTCTGTGAGCACCTTTGAGCAGGTGACACTTTCGGAGATCTGTCTATCAAAAAAGTAGTATACCAACTATATGACTCACACATTTGACTGTATGCGCTGAGCCAAAATGTGTCCTCAGATACACAGAGAATGATTTTAAGAACGAGTGCCTCTCAGGGTATACTAGCATTTCACATGTCATTCTTTTAAGATCTGTAGATTTGTTGATGCCCATCCCTGCCACTATTAAATATTACTATTTTAACATAGGTAGCTTACCTCTGAACTGAATAAAAAGTATCCATAAGTTCTTACAACAGGAAATGGTATAAAGCCATTATTAAATGCAATGTTTAAATGTAATTAAATTATGTCCTTCACAAGCTCAGTGAACTGCAGTGTGACATGAAGTAGTTAAAATGCAAATACATGCATTTTCTCCAACATGCCTACCTTTCCAGATTTTCTTAAATTAGAAATAGCATCATATAAGAAATAAGGAAACATATCTTAGATTTTTTTTTTATCTTCTCTGAAGTCTAAAAGAGACTTTACAGCTTTGTATTAACCTCTGCTCAATAGGACAATATTACTTTATATAGACAGAGAAAGAAAGCAAAAGTATCATCCAAATGTCAGTTCCTATCTATTTTATGGGGTAAACACTTTGATGTCTTCTAAGTAGATTTTACTGGTAACTTTAGTATCTCTTTCAAATAACGGTATTAAGTTTTATTAATTTTAATAACTATATTATAAAAGTAATAATTAATATTATATATTATATATACATATTATTTGACAGAGAGAGTACAATTAATATAATTAAATTAATAATTATAACTTTAGTATCTCTTTCAAATAACCTTACTAACTGCTGAAGAGGGCCACTCCTCCCCTGTTAACCACAAGACAACTTCTGAAATGGGTTAAGAAGGGGGTTTCAAAGCACACTGGATGGGGAGCTTGCATCTCTTTCCTTTTTGTAACACAATGCTTAGGAAATGGCTGAGTACATTTTAAAATCTGAATATGCGGTCTTAATAGTCACACCAGCTCCGATTGCCTATAATCATGCTTAAAGCACAGTCAATTTTAAATGAATAAAAGAAATAATGTGATATAAGATTAAAATTGTAGGAGGCTTCAATAAAAATGCAAGAGAGCAAGCTGGAAGTAATTCATGTAATTTTACAAATTCAATATAATTATAAAGTTGGTGGTGCTCTCCTTTAATATGCTGAAAATATCAGCGGCATAATGTCTCTATTGTTGCTACCAACATATTTTATCTACTTTACCAACAGCAACCTCAGTCAGCCCTGAAAGTATCTAATTTAAACTTTAGCTCTAGGATCAAAAACTTACTTAAAACCCCCTAATCCATGCCAGAGCATGCATTTAATCTGTCACTAAGTCTTATTGATTGTTTTGTTTTTTCAATTCTATATTTCTATATTATTTCCGTTGTTAACACTCTAGGTCAAGTTGTTGTCTCCTAAATGTCTGGGTGATTACAACAGATCCTCAGCAATATTGGTTAGTGGGCCTCCTTGTTTAGTTTCATGACTAATCTCCTAAAATGCTGCTGTATCAACAAGTAAGGACCAATGTACCAAACATTGCCCATGATGAGAAATCTCAAAAGTCACATTCTAGCTTTTCAGAATATCTATCCTATGCACACCTTAGTTATAATTTATACCAGTAGTCCTCCAAATGAACTCCAATGTTACCATACTGGATTCCTTATAGCTATCATTTTCAACATCTACACACACACACACACACACACACACACACACACACACACGGGTATCTTGAATAATTAGATGGTTTTTGGTAACAATTTAGTAATTGTTACCAAAAAATTAAATAATCAAGTTTTGACTGATAATACAAAGGCTCAGATTATCAATTCAAACTCAAAAGAACAGAGATAGTTCTCAGTATCAAATTTGCAAATAATTCCAATGACAGTGATAATAAAATATAAGCCAAAGCTCAGAGAACTCTGAAAGCATACACATAGCTCCCCGGATCCTTTGTCACCACATTAGAGCTGACTTTGGTCTACATATAACAGATGAAGTTCAAATGATGTATATGGGATATCACTTGCACAAAAGGAGTCAGAAGATATGACATTCTTAGCAGCTCCTGACCTGTAAATCTATAAATTTTAGATTTATTTTCCATGAGCAAGCTAGAGTCCTGTTAAATTTAATTCTTTTTTTTTTTTTAAGATTTTATGTATTTATTTGACAGAGAGAGAGCACAACCAGGGGGAGTGGCAGGCAGAGGGAGAGGGAGAAGCAGGCTCCCCACTGAGCAAGGAGCCTGATGCAGGGCTCACAGGACCCTGGGATCATGACTTGAGTCAAAGGCAGACGCTTAACAGACTGAGCCACCCAGGCGCCCCTGTTAAATGTAATTCATAAATAAAAACCCCTCATTATCTTTCTGATATCAAACATCTTCAGAGATTTGATATGGTCATTTCTTTCCTACACTCCCCAGGGCCATTAATCCTCTGGAAAGTAGAGAGAGTTAGAGACAATCACGAACCTTTTCGCTTTCAGCGCAAATAGCTTATTCTCATATTTCAATATGGTCTTTTTTGTTTTAATTAATTATTAATTAATTTTTGAGAGTGAGAGTGAATGGGGTAGGGGCAGAGGGAGAAAGAGAATCTCAAGCAGGCTCCAGGCTCAGAGCAGAGCCCAAGCGGGACTCAATCTCAGGACCCAAGAACACGACCAGAGCTGAAATCAAGAGTCAGATGTTCAACTGAATGAGGCACCCAGGCGCCCCATGGTCTTTTTGTCTTGACCATAACCTTCATTAATTATAAAATAATTTATTCAGAGACTAATTAAAATCATTTATTCAGGTATAGAAAAGGAGTAAGACATGATCTGTTATGAGCATATCAAGAAATTCTCACACTCTTAGGAAAAGATTAATTGTTCCATGACCATGATAACAAGTACTTACCAGAACAGATTTAAACTGTTTAATCAATAAATGACACTTTTATTCTGTTTGTTCTTTGGACTTGCTGTCAGTTGAGAAATAATGAACAATAGTTTGAGCCTCTGTTACTACTGAGCTCTTGTTTCTGAATTTATTCTATCATCCTAAGACATGTAACCAAATAAGTCTTTGCATAAAGTCACGGTATTAGTTCCCTGCCCTGCTGTAACAAATTACACAAACACAGTGGTTTAAAACAACCGAAATGTATCTCACAGTTCTGGAGTCCANATTTAATACTGGGTATTGATTCATTAAACTTTTTACAACACAATAATAACGAATACACAGTTCAAAAACACTGAACAATTTGAAGAAGCAGCTTCTTCAATGAAATGGTATTTATCCTAAATGTTGAATTAAAAACTGTATAATATTTATACACATACCTTTCAGGAAAAGTAACTATTCTAGACAGAAATAACCACACAAATAAAAGTATTAAGAAAACACGTGAGGCAGAAATTAAGTAAAAGCAAGTAGTTCAGTTTGGCTCTTGTGGTAGATAGAATTCCAAGGTGGTCCCCATGATTCCTACATCCTGATATACATACTGTGTGCAAAAGTGCAATGGGCTCTTCATGAGTGTGGCAGCACCTGTAAATGTGAGGCTATATCATTCCCACAATTACATTACTTTCTTTGGCAAAAAAAAAAAAGAAAAAAAAAGAAGAAAAAAGAAAAGAAAAGAATATTTGCAGATGTAATTAAAACCTCTAAGTCCACTGACTTAAAGAGATTATCCTGGGTGGGTCTGACCTAATCAGATGATGTCTTCAAAGGGAGATTCAAACTCAGAGATGCACTTTCCCGCTGGCTGTGAGATCANCACTTTCCTGCTGGCTGTGAGATCAGCCTTCATGAACTCTACAGCTGTGAGGCAATTAATTCTTCAAACACCACATGAGCTTAGAAGAGGACCCTGTCAGATTTTGAACAGAGAACCCAGCACAACTAACAGATTTTTGACCTATAGAATGGTGAGATAATAAATGATTGTTGTCTTAAATCACTAAGTTTGTGGTAGTTTCTTACCCAATAATAGAAAACACTTGGAGTGTGGGTACACAAAGAAAAGTAATGAGAGAAATTCTTGGAAAGACAACTGAAATTCCTATCATAAAGTGCCACGAGAGCTGGCTAGGAGGCCTCTTCTTTGGGAAATATGAAGCTATAAAATATTTGGGAAAAGGAAATTGCTTGGAAAGGAAAGTAAGCACTGGAAGATGTCCCCACGATTATGCTATTCTCCAAGTTATTACTTAAAAGGGATTTTGTTTCAATAATCAAGGGGTTCATTTATGAAAAAGAGTTACAAGGATAGGTATTGGTTTAGGACTAGGAGGAGGTAATGGTATAGGTGTGGATGTGGCTGGTAAAAATATGGTTTAGACAAACAAATGTGTCATCACATTGCTGTATAGCCTTGGGAATCCATGCTGACTCTGCTGGGGACTGATTGTAATTAAATAGAACGAGCAATGTTCTCTTCTTCTCCACAGTGTACTGAAAAACATCTGTCACCATAGAAATAGAAGCAAATTATACTTCTGCTAGACTAAAAATGACACCCCCTTCAACAGCAGCACCCCCCACAGCATCAGAGAACAGAGGATTTATCCCAAATTCTAGTGTACTATCTGCAAGTAGTAGAAATATTATTTCCCCAATATAAAAACAGAGCCATTCATGTACACTGGAGAATTTTTACAATTTCAATTTTAAAAAAGATCTAACTTATTTTTAAAATTAATTTTAAAATAGATCTAACTTATTTTTTTATGCTGAGATAATAAAGGAGAACATACAGAGTATACTATATTGGGACAAAAATGTTAACATTACCATTTCTAATGATTTCTAGATCATTACTAATCTTTTAATAATCTAGATTTTGATTATCCAAGAACTAAAATATTGACCAATTGCATCAAATTTCTGCCATTTTGAAGGTAAAAAAAAATGTTTCAAGAAGTTTCTTTCTTTTTTTTTTAAGATTTTATTTATTTATTTGACAGAGAGAGACAGCCAGCGAGAGAGGGAACACAAGCAGGGGGAGTGGGAGAGGAAGAAGCAGGCTCCCAGCGGAGGAGCCTGATGTGGGGCTCGATCCCAGGGATCCGGGATCACACCCTGAGCCGAAGGCAGATGCTTAATGACTGCGCCACCCAGGCGCCCCTCAGAGAAGTTTCTTTCATTAATATTTTGCTTCTTTCCTTCCTATAAGGGCATGGCATTATAATGATTCATCTTTTAACATCACATATCTTCTCATCATAAGAAATGATATTTTAATTATTACTAAATGACTGAATTGGGCAGTCTCGAGGTATAGAAGCTCTCTCATACTTAGAGAAAGCCAGGTGGGGACTCAAATAGCCAGACCACTAACTTCCATCCATGAACAGTCTGGTCCATTTATGACTGAATGCGTTTACATCTAATCATTTTCTCTGTGTCCTATAACGTGAAATGCTTGGGAAGCCCTGCCTTAAGGACTATTCTGCCTTTAGAAATGCAACTATGGCTTCCACATCCCTCTGTGAGCACCTTTGAGCAGGTGACACTTTCGGAGATCTGTCTATCAAAAAAGTAGTATACCAACTATATGACTCACACATTTGACTGTATGCGCTGAGCCAAAATGTGTCCTCAGATACACAGAGAATGATTTTAAGAACGAGTGCCTCTCAGGGTATACTAGCATTTCACATGTCATTCTTTTAAGATCTGTAGATTTGTTGATGCCCATCCCTGCCACTATTAAATATTACTATTTTAACATAGGTAGCTTACCTCTGAACTGAATAAAAAGTATCCATAAGTTCTTACAACAGGAAATGGTATAAAGCCATTATTAAATGCAATGTTTAAATGTAATTAAATTATGTCCTTCACAAGCTCAGTGAACTGCAGTGTGACATGAAGTAGTTAAAATGCAAATACATGCATTTTCTCCAACATGCCTACCTTTCCAGATTTTCTTAAATTAGAAATAGCATCATATAAGAAATAAGGAAACATATCTTAGATTTTTTTTTTATCTTCTCTGAAGTCTAAAAGAGACTTTACAGCTTTGTATTAACCTCTGCTCAATAGGACAATATTACTTTATATAGACAGAGAAAGAAAGCAAAAGTATCATCCAAATGTCAGTTCCTATCTATTTTATGGGGTAAACACTTTGATGTCTTCTAAGTAGATTTTACTGGTAACTTTAGTATCTCTTTCAAATAACGGTATTAAGTTTTATTAATTTTAATAACTATATTATAAAAGTAATAATTAATATTATATATTATATATACATATTATTTGACAGAGAGAGTACAATTAATATAATTAAATTAATAATTATAACTTTAGTATCTCTTTCAAATAACCTTACTAACTGCTGAAGAGGGCCACTCCTCCCCTGTTAACCACAAGACAACTTCTGAAATGGGTTAAGAAGGGGGTTTCAAAGCACACTGGATGGGGAGCTTGCATCTCTTTCCTTTTTGTAACACAATGCTTAGGAAATGGCTGAGTACATTTTAAAATCTGAATATGCGGTCTTAATAGTCACACCAGCTCCGATTGCCTATAATCATGCTTAAAGCACAGTCAATTTTAAATGAATAAAAGAAATAATGTGATATAAGATTAAAATTGTAGGAGGCTTCAATAAAAATGCAAGAGAGCAAGCTGGAAGTAATTCATGTAATTTTACAAATTCAATATAATTATAAAGTTGGTGGTGCTCTCCTTTAATATGCTGAAAATATCAGCGGCATAATGTCTCTATTGTTGCTACCAACATATTTTATCTACTTTACCAACAGCAACCTCAGTCAGCCCTGAAAGTATCTAATTTAAACTTTAGCTCTAGGATCAAAAACTTACTTAAAACCCCCTAATCCATGCCAGAGCATGCATTTAATCTGTCACTAAGTCTTATTGATTGTTTTGTTTTTTCAATTCTATATTTCTATATTATTTCCGTTGTTAACACTCTAGGTCAAGTTGTTGTCTCCTAAATGTCTGGGTGATTACAACAGATTCAGCAATATTGGTTAGTGGGCCTCCTTGTTTAGTTTCATGACTAATCTCCTAAAATGCTGCTGTATCAACAAGTAAGGACCAATGTACCAAACATTGCCCATGATGAGAAATCTCAAAAGTCACATTCTAGCTTTTCAGAATATCTATCCTATGCACACCTTAGTTATAATTTATACCAGTAGTCCTCCAAATGAACTCCAATGTTACCATACTGGATTCCTTATAGCTATCATTTTCAACATCTACACACACACACACACACACACGGGTATCTTGAATAATTAGATGGTTTTTGGTAACAATTTAGTAATTGTTACCAAAAACTTAAATAATCAAGTTTTGACTGATAATACAAAGGCTCAGATTATCAATTCAAACTCAAAAGAACAGAGATAGTTCTCAGTATCAAATTTGCAAATAATTCCAATGACAGTGATAATAAAATATAAGCCAAAGCTCAGAGAACTCTGAAAGCATACACATAGCTCCCCGGATCCTTTGTCACCACATTAGAGCTGACTTTGGTCTACATATAACAGATGAAGTTCAAATGATGTATATGGGATATCACTTGCACAAAAGGAGTCAGAAGATATGACATTCTTAGCAGCTCCTGACCTGTAAATCTATAAATTTTAGATTTATTTTCCATGAGCAAGCTAGAGTCCTGTTAAATTTAATTCTTTTTTTTTTTTAAGATTTTATGTATTTATTTGACAGAGAGAGAGCACAACCAGGGGGAGCGGCAGGCAGAGGGAGAGGGAGAAGCAGGCTCCCCACTGAGCAAGGAGCCTGATGCAGGGCTCACAGGACCCTGGGATCATGACTTGAGTCAAAGGCAGACGCTTAACAGACTGAGCCACCCAGGCGCCCCTGTTAAATGTAATTCATAAATAAAAACCCCTCATTATCTTTCTGATATCAAACATCTTCAGAGATTTGATATGGTCATTTCTTTCCTACACTCCCCAGGGCCATTAATCCTCTGGAAAGTAGAGAGAGTTAGAGACAATCACGAACCTTTTCGCTTTCAGCGCAAATAGCTTATTCTCATATTTCAATATGGTCTTTTTTGTTTTAATTAATTATTAATTAATTTTTGAGAGTGAGAGTGAATGGGGTAGGGGCAGAGGGAGAAAGAGAATCTCAAGCAGGCTCCAGGCTCAGAGCAGAGCCCAAGCGGGACTCAATCTCAGGACCCAAGAACACGACCAGAGCTGAAATCAAGAGTCACATGTTCAACTGAATGAGGCACCCAGGCGCCCCATGGTCTTTTTGTCTTGACCATAACCTTCATTAATTATAAAATAATTTATTCAGAGACTAATTAAAATCATTTATTCAGGTATAGAAAAGGAGTAAGACATGATCTGTTATGAGCATATCAAGAAATTCTCACACTCTTAGGAAAAGATTAATTGTTCCATGACCATGATAACAAGTACTTACCAGAACAGATTTAAACTGTTTAATCAATAAATGACACTTTTATTCTGTTTGTTCTTTAGACTTGCTGTCAGTTGAGAAATAATGAACAATAGTTTGAGCCTCTGTTACTACTGAGCTCTTGTTTCTGAATTTATTCTATCATCCTAAGACATGTAACCAAATAAGTCTTTGCATAAAGTCACGGTATTAGTTCCCTGCCCTGCTGTAACAAATTACACAAACACAGTGGTTTAAAACAACCGAAATGTATCTCACAGTTCTGGAGTCCAGAAGTCTAAAATTAAGATGTCAGCAAGAACAAATTGGCAATCAGTCTAAGTTTGACTTGGGTCCCCTACAAAATCTTCACAAGGGTGAACATGTCAATTTTTGAAAAAGGGATCACTTTCTTTAGTCCATACTTTGCGATCAATGGTTGATGATGGGCTGCTAATGATCTGACCCTTCTTAGCCCTTGCCTTGTTGAATAAGCTGAGCACACTGCTTTACTTTTCTTGTTTATCATGGATTTGCCAATATTTAAAAGTCCTATCCTCTTTCTGAAAGAAATTCTTGTTCCTTTTATAACCTCATACTATAGTCAAAACTTTTGCACTTACTTTAATGAGAGACAAGATTTTTGTCTTAAAATAACAGTGGTCATTATGAGATAGTTTTGACATGTGAAAAATCAATGAACTAATATAACAGTCATCTTTTTAACCCAAATCCAAAGAGAAATCTAACTCTAAAATAGTTTCTCTCAAATATTCTATTTTTAATATTCTGAAACCTACCCTCCTTGCATTGCTTTCTCTCTCAGCTTTATGAACACAACCCATCTATATTCCTTCTTTTGTTTATGTTTCTTCATCTGACCTCCAAATGGACTTATCCTTTCTTTAGGGTCTCTCCAAGAAAACAACAATCATTTACTAAATTGTTTTGCCGTATGACAAACCTTTAGAAGCTGAATTTAAACCCTGTCCTAGACCTGAGTGAAGTGCTTCAATTAAGGAGCTCTTTAAATTTCAGAAAGAAGGATAGAAAATTATGGAAGAATTTAAGATTTTATTACATGAAAAATGTCCTAGACTATGAGACCTTAATCATTTAGATCACTTAATTAATAGCCCTTCAAATGAGAGGGATGGAGGGAGGGAAACAGGAAGAAAAAGAGAGAGAGAGAAATTTAAAGAAATGTTTTAAATCATCATGTAGGATAAAAGATTATAAATAGATTAGCTAGTTATAATTTTAAAAATGCATTGAGAAGGAAACAAAAGGAAACATACTATTTAAGTCCATTTCAAAAGCTTATCACTGAAGGACATATTCCACAAGGATTGAAAGTTGTAAAGAAGATTAGGATGAGAAATTGACTACAGGAAACTTTCAAAGAGCATTCTGGTGTATTCTGGCATAGATTTAATAGCTGAGGTAAAGGGAGCTTTGGACTCTGTTTTCAGAAATAGGGAACTAAAAAAGTAAAATCTAAACATAAAATTGCCAATTTAAAAAAAAAACACTGACATGTAGCTGAACATTTTTATAAAAGTCTTAGAAAGTAAACAAGCTAGAAATCAAAACAAACTTATGGCACACCAGATAAAACAACTGGTTTCTGAAATAAAAACAAGAACAAAAAGGCTTCTGTTTTTTAAGAGTTGAGAGCCTGTGGATAAGGACCTCTGTAGATACTGCAAACAAAGGTCCCTTGGAAGAAGCAAAGTCCCATGTTGCATAAGAAACAAAAAGGCAACTGTACAGAATCTGCCCAATTATTCTCTGAGGGCAACATGAGCAAAAATTTCCCTATTTTTCTCTAAACTTCCAAAAGAAGTTAATTTATATTTATAAATATAAGTAGACAAAAATTCAACTTTCTTGTTGACAGAGTACCACTGTCACAGAACATCAGATTTTTGTAGTAAATTTTAAAAATGTATTAATATAAAGGAGGGAAGCAAATTAACCAGCATTAAGAGTAAGAGAAAAAAAGGGAGATTTTCTTAAAAATAAAAAATGTTTGTGCAAGAATATGAAAAAACATAGTAAATGATAAACTTGAAAGTGGATAATAAGTTGTAAACGACTTGACAGGGAAATGCACTGTTCTCCTTGGTTTGCTAGAAGCACTCTAGTAGATAGAATTTCCAACATTCTTAAATCCTCTCCCAAGTCCCACCTATAACTTACTGGTGTCTGTTACCAAAAGATGCTTCCTTCATCTTGCTATATAACTCCTAAAATATGTTAGGTAGAATCTACTTTTCAACAGACAACTGAAAGACAAAAACAGAATGAGATTAAGCTGCATAATACGGGAGCATAAAGCCAGTCCTTTACCAAAAAAACAACAACAACAACAAAAAAAAAAAAACACAAAAAACAACACAAAAAACCTCATGTTGAAAGAGAAAAACAATGATTAAAATCTAGATACTTATTGTTGTTGTTTTTTAAATTTTTATCTTTTAAATATTTTATTTATTTATTTGTCAGAGAGAGAGAGCACACAAGCATGGGGAGCGGCAGGCAGAGCAGGCAGAGGGAGAAGCAGGCTCCCCTCAGAACTCCATCCCAGGACCCTGGAATCATGACCTGTGCCAAAGGCAGCCATTTAACTGACTGAGCCACCCCGGTGCCTCTATTTTTTTTTAGATAATTCTTGATAGGCTTTCCTACAACTTTGGCCGAAGAAACATGAAAAAGGAAGGAGTGAGATTAAAAAGAAGTTTCTATATCCCTGATGATAATTAGCCACTAGAACCAGTTAGTCACGTGCTTAATCAATAAATTACAGTTTCATAGCTATAAAACTACCAAAATCCAGTGTGAATCTCTATTTGACCAATGATAATTTTTTATCAGTGAACAAGCCTCTGGAAACCAAAGAGTTCCTAATCTTATTTATTTTTTTAATTGGCCAATCAGGAATGGATTCATTCTAATGAGTGGGCTCCTCCTGCCTACCTCAGTAACTGTCTCCCCTTAGCAAGGGTGCTTCTGCGGCTGACGTGAACTCTGCTCCAGCCTCTGAAAATCTGCCAATCTCTGAACGTGAATGGCCTCAAAAGCCATTCGGGTTTCTTTTCTAAGCATTATGGAGTTAACTTTCTCTTTTCTTCCTATTTCAGCGAAAGGATGACAAGCATATTTACCATCAAAGGCACTTGTGAATCTAAATGGTAACTCTGAAAGAGAAACTGGAGTTGGAAAAGATAAGAAAAAGAAGTCAGAAGTTGTTATTAAAGACTAGGTGAAAGTTTATTGAAGTCAAGCAGTAGGAATGCAGAGAGGATGAGGTGCACATTAGAGAGAAGACAATAAACTGAGTTCATGGATAATTTGGAAAGTTTCTTTGATTCAGATTTTATCAACACAGAGCTAGGTAGATAAAGAGGACATAATTAATATTGTTTTATATCCTCTGTCAAGATTAATTGCTGAGACCAGAGACAATTTAAGGGTATTAATGATTACTTATTCTGTAAAAATATTCACTAGTCATTCATTTTAACTGCTTTTGAGAAATATTTCTTGCAGGAGTGGTACTTAAACCAAATTGTGAGCTTCATTTAAATGGGGGTCAAACCTTGGTATCAAATGAGAACACATAAGGGTGAAAAAATTTAAATATTTTAAAAATAATAACTCCACTGGTTCTATATTCTCAGAGTAAAAGTATATAAGAGTTCCCCTTTAGTGGTCTGCTGTGTATGTTCTCTGAGGCTAAGGGAAGTCTGTACATTAATTTCCAAAGACTATGAAATTTGCATTGCTGTTTGTTTCTTCCACTTTCTATTTTTGCTATGTTGTAAGATTACTCTCTGAATAATTGGATAAATTAGCACCAACACAGCATCTGGTTATCAGTGAAAACTTGCATTCACAATTTCCTTGATGAAGGTACAAGTAGATGAAATAACTCACCCTGAATAGCCAAGATGGCATAAGCCTTGTCAAATTTAGAATTAATTATATCTTACAAAATTTTAATCCCTATCTGGATGACAAAAATCTCAAATCCTACCGACAGGCCCAAAATAATTTAAAATGCTTGATGTTTGACATATGAAACCAAAATATACTGCAATATTTAATTATTACTATGATAGATTATTTACAGAAAATAGTGACAGGAAGTAATTGAGAACAATACCACCTGGAAAAAGCTTATTTAAAAAGAAGTATTGGGTGTATAATACCTGTTTGTAGGTTTCCTTCATTAAAAAAACAAACAAACATTTCTCTATACCGTCAATGATAGCACAGCTGTCACATACTAATAAAGCAAACCTGTCTGTGAAAGTCTTTGTGTTAAGTTCAATATGGCACAAACATGAATCGGATGCTGAGTCTCAATTTAAGGAACTCACAGTCTAGTCAGAGACACAGTGACATGCAAAATTTACCTGAGTACAAAAGGATAAGTGCTATAATAGAGCTATAAAAAACGGTGTCAGCTGAGGGAAGGGAGTTATTTATTTCTTCCGGTTTATGCATTCTTACTTTGGTTTGGTTTGCAACTGCAATGTCTGAATCAGTATTTCTCAATGTCGTTTGCACAGTGCAATCACTTACGGAAAATTAAAAAAAAAGTATAGGCACTATAACTAGAATTAGTAGGACAATCTTTTCAATAAATGATGTTGGGGATACTGGACAGCCAGATGCAAAAGAATGAAACTTGGACCACTGTTTTACATCATATACAAAAACTAACTCAAAATGGATGAAATATTTGAATGTAAGAGCTAAAACTCCTAGAAGAAACTCCTAGAAGAAAAGGTAGGCAGTAAACTCCTTGACACTGGTCTCGGTGACGATTTTTTTGGATTTGATGCCAAAAGAAAAAAGAAACAATTGTGACTACATCAAATTAAAAAGATTCTGCACAAGGAAACCATCAACAAAATAAAAAAGTGACCTACCAAATAGGGGAAAATATTTGCTAATCGTATGTCTGATAAGAGGTTAATATCTTAAATATATAAAGAACTCACACAACTCAATAGCAAAAAATAAATAAATAAAAGAAAAAAAATCTGATTTAAAAATGGGCAGACGAGCTGAAGAGATATCTTTCCAAAGAAGACACACAGATGGCCAACTGTTCATGAAAAGGATTTCAACAACACTAATCATCAGGGAAATGCAAATCAAGACCACAATGAGATACCACCTCACACCTGTTAGAGTGGTTACTATGAAAAAAAGAAGAGGTAAGATAACTAGATGTGGAAAAAAGGGAGCCCTTGTATATTCTCGGTGGGAATGTAAACTGGTACAGTTACTATGGAAAAGAATACAGAGTTTCCTTAAAATATTGAAAATGAAACCACCATATGAGCTAGCATTCTACTTCCGGCTACTTACTTGAGGGAAAAGAAAACACTATCTTGAAAAGATATCTGCAGTCCCATGTTCATTGTAGCATTATTTAGAATAGTCAAGACATGGAAACAACCTAAGTGTTCATCCGCGGATAAATGGTTAAAGAAAATGTGACACATGCACACACACACTATGGACTATTATTCAGCCATAAAAAAGAAGAAAATCCTGTCATTAGTGACTATAAGGGATTGACTAGAGGCTATTCTGCTATGTAAAATAAGTCAGACAGAGAAAGATAAAAATCATATGATTTCACTTACATGGGGACTCTAAAAAACAGAACAAAACTCATAGAAACAGAAAACAGACAGGAGGTTGCCAGAGGCAGTATGAGGGCTGGGCAGTGAGTGAAATGGTTGGAGGTGGTCAAAAGGTACATGCTTCCAGTTATAAAATAAATAAGACTTGGACATGTACAACATGGTGACTATTGTTAATAATACTCTATTGTATATTTGAAAGTTGCTAAGAAAGGAGCTCTTATGACAAGAAAAAAACTATGATGATGAATGTTAACTATTTTTATCATTTGTCAATATAAACAAATATTGAATCATTGGTTTTTTTTTTTAAAGATTTTATTTATTTATTTGACAGAGATAGAGACAGCCAGCGAGAGAGGGAACACAAGCAGGGGGGAGTGGGAGAGGAAGAAGCAGGCTCATAGCATAGGAGCCTGATGTGGGGCTCGATCCCATAACACCGGGATCACGCCCTGAGCCGAAGGCAGACGCTTAACTGCTGTGCCACCCAGGCGCCCCAATATTGAATCATTGTTAGACACCTAAAACTAATTTACTAAAAAATGTCAATGATATCTCAATTAAAAAAAAAAAAAGCACACATATACAGAAAAAAGAAAACTCAACTACTACTGGAATGACCACAAATTCTAAGTCAAGTTGCTAAGCAACAATACTTAAACAACTTAGCTGTGATGCTGGCAGTTCCCATTTCCACCTAAGGCCGTGCACTCACTGCTTCTAGGGGCTTATCCCTAATGCACTGGCGTGGAAGGGCAATAACAAGAGACTCACCAGGTCGTCCGGCAACCTCACGAGGGCCTCCAGCTCATACTCCCCCAGCTGACTCTTCTGCATTAGCCCAAAGGTACACCTTGCCCATGGCACCGAGCCTACGTTGTGGAGATGGTGCTTCTGCTCTTCAGGAGGATAAGGCTCTCCGTTCCCCCCGGCACTGGACAGAGTGGACACCTGCAGCAAAGAGCAGGGAGCCCTGAGCTCACGTGTGTGCATGTACAAACGTACTCATCCACTTACTTATGATCACGTGTGTAACAGGAGAGCAGGGACCGGGGAAGATTAGAAACAGACATATCCGAATAACTGAGCTGTATCTGGCTTTTTCCTCCCAGATGAAAAGCCACCCCATACTTGTTGGGCATACACCCATTCCCAGGGAAAGAGGTCTTCGTAGTATCTTTCTAAATGGCAGTTCTGAGAGACTACAGAGAATGAGGAAATTGTGTGTTCAACCTTAAGAACAAAACAATATAGAGGACTGAAATATACCTGGGATTAAAAAAAGAAAAAAAAAAAAGGTATACCCTCACCACTAGAATTATGAGTCAGTGGTAAGAAATAAACCTAGATATTTTGAAGTTTTTTCAAGTAATTCTACTATGCAGTCAAGATGAAAACCACTGGAACACTTACATTTCTCAAGCACCACGTTGAGTTTATACGCATTAAAGAATAGACTAAGGATCCCATCGTACAGATTCATTTCAATGTAATAATGAAAATGAGGAATAGTGCAAAAAAATTGCAAAATATATGCAAATTAGCTCATTGCATCTCTTATGTATCAACATGTCTTAAGATAACATTATTTCTCACTCAAAGCTTCTGTCATCTCAGCGTAAAAGGCTTTCAGTGGCTCAGTATTAGTTAAGGTAATGCTAGATGTTCTGTCAAACAGAGCCAGAAATGTCTAATGGCTCAAATGTGATAGATGTTTATTGTTTGTTTTCATATGTTTAGGATATGGTGTATGTCTATGATGGGCAGGTGGTCTCCTTTCCGTGGTAGCTCAAGGACACAAACCCAATCTTGTGCCTCCACCTTCTTGAGCAGGTGGCTACCACATCCACTGTGCGCATCCGCCTCAAGTAAGCAGATGAGGAAAGAGCATGACGCTCGGACCTGAGAGATACAGTTCACTTCATTATTTCATCTCATTTCAATTCCAGTACAGTTAACATACGGTGTTATATCAGTTTCAGGTGTACAGCATAATGATTCAACAACTCCATGTAGCACCCAGTGTTCATCACAAGTTCACTCCTTAATCCCTATCATCTATTTCACCCATCCCCCCAGACCCCCTCCCCTCTGGCAACCATCAGTTCATTTTTAATAGTTAAGAATCTGTTTCTGGGCACATAGTTCTCTCCCTTTTTTCCCTTGCTTGTTTGTTTGGTTCCTTAAAATTCCACATACAAGTGAGATCATATGGTATTTGTTTTTCTCTGACATATTTTGCTTAGCATTATACTCTCTAGCTCCATCCATGTCATTGTAATGGCAAGATTTCATTCTTTTCTATGGCTAAATAATATTCCATTGTATATACATATCACCTATTTATCCATTCATTTATTGGTGGACATTTGGGCAGCTTCCATAGTCTGACTATTGTAAATAATGCTGCTATAAACATAGGGGTACATGTATCCCTTTGGATTAGTAGGATTGTTTCTAATTTTTTTAATTTTTTTTTTTACTTTTTGGGTAAAAACCCAATAGTGCAATTACTGGATTGTAGGGTAGTTCTATTTTTAATTTTTTTAAGAACCTCCATTCTGTTTTCCACAATGGCTGTAGCAGTTTGCATTCCCACCAGCAGTCCTAGAAGGTTCCTTTTTCTCCATATCCTCACCAACACTTGTTTCTTGTCTTTTTTATTTCAGTGTGTCATTCTGGCAGGGATGATGTGAGATGTCATTGCAGTTTTGATTTGTGTATCCCGATGACAAAGTGATGATGTGCATCTTTTCATGTGTCTGTTGGCCATCGAGATGTCTTCTTTGGAGAAGACTGTTCATTTCTTCTGTCCATTTTTTAATTGAATTATTTGGTTTTTGCTGCTGATTTGTATAAGTTCTTTACATATTTTGGATACTAGCCCTTTATTGGATATGTCATTTGCAAGTATCTTCTCCCATTCAATAGGATGCCTTTTAATTTTGTTGATTATTTTTTTCACTGTGCAGAAGCTTTTTATAACCTGAGAGATTTTTATAGGCTAGGGCTAGAACATATCATCTCACTTCACCACACATTCCACTGAGTACCAGTTACACGGCTAAATCTGATGGTAAAGAAAACTGGGAATGTAGTCTGGGGAGCAACTGACTTTGGTGAATAGTTTGTAACAAAGGTCCCAAGGCCTCACATGATCTGGTTCAACCCCAACTCTCTGACCTGCTTTTCTACCATTCACCCCTTTGGACACTCAACCTCTCCTCTTTGGCCTCCTTACTTTGCTCAAGTAACCCGAATATGTTTGATGCCATTGTGTTTAATGCTCCCTTTACCTTGAGTGCCCATCTCCAGGACTACCACATGACACCCTACCCTCAAGTTTCTGCACGTTACTCAGATGTCATCCAATCAGCAAGATCTTCTCTGATTGTTTAATATAAAATAGAAATTACAACCACTAATACTTCTTATTATTCTTCTCCATAGAATTAATACCTATTTGCTTATTTACTGTTTTATCTGTCTTTTCTACTGCTTTATCCATAGGTCCTTAAGCATATAGCAACCATTCACTAAATTATTACTAAAATTATGAATAAAAGAATGGATTAATACATGTATCTTTTACCTTATCCTGCCAATCTCAACGTTATTTTGGATATCTCAATATTCCAATTTCTGCAAAAATAGGGATATATCTCCAAATGGCCCCTCCCTCCTCCATATACCCACTGATCTCCTTCAGTAGTTCTTCCAACAGCTAGCAAGGTGTAAGAGTAGCTGGATTTTTATTTTGACTGAAATGGCCTAAGGTTGAGAGTAAGTCAACGGAGTTTAGACTAAGCAGATTAAATGTCTGTGAAACAGTTCTTTCTTTTAAATTAGAACTTGCCTCAGATTTCTTCGTAAACCATTTGGGTTGGTTTCAAAAGCCTATTTACTAAAGTGAACGAACTTAGGTATTAATCAAAAGAGGACATGCACAGCCCCCAAATGAGTGCTGTATGTATCTCTGTGAAAGAGTATGTGCGTTGCAGCAGAGGAGTGGATTTGCATTCTTCTGATGATTTGTCTAATTTAAATTGAAATACAAGATTTCAAGTGATGTAAATATACTGTAATGCACATCCACATTCTGTAAATCAAGTGGTAAAATAATTAGACCATAATATATTGAAGGGAACATGTGTTTTTCAGCTTTGATTTACTATTACTCAGAGAAATGAGAGATTTGTGAATGACATCAGAGTACCAGCAAATTAAGGTTTCTAACATTTAAAATAATTCTTGGAAGAATTAGCTTCTAAAATATTGCTTCTAAGAACCACAGTACACTGTATTTTTATATTGTCTTTTAACTGAATACGTTCATATGATTATCATATTATTATTTCTCAAACTCTCAAATTTTCAGCTTGTCTATTTTTATAGTAATATGTAATAATAACTGGATAATCTTCCCTCTTTGTCTACACTGACAGAATCTGCAAGGAAGTTATACAGGTACCTACCTTCATGAGCATGACTCAAAAATTGGCTGTCTGAAGAGACCAAATTTTATTCCATACATCTTATAATTTTAAATGTATGTTTTTCTTTAATCACTTACCTGTTACCTCATTATTCCTCATGAAAAATACTTCTTGAGTTGTCTCATATGCTCACGATCTGCTTGGGAAGATGTAAAAAATCTTGAAGGCACTGTATCAACTACTTTTAATTTAGTCACTAAACCTTTCAAAGACTATTCTGTGCCAAAGTAATGGGGAGTCATTGAACAATTTTAGGAAGAAGGGTGACATGTACAGATGTATGTTTTTCAAAGTTCTTCTTCCTGAATAAGAGTGCCTACAGGGAAAGAAGCCGGGAGACAGTAAGACCAGTGTGGGTCTTGGAATAATGCAGATTTTTAAAAGTGGACAATTCTGGCAATTTTCATTGTAATGGGAATTAAGAAGGAAATGGAATAAGAAGCTATATGTTTGTAGAAGAGAAATACTGGGTGATTAATTGAATAAGACTTGCCACGGTATGTGTCTGGCTCCCGGTCAGCCTTCATGTGGCGGACCCAAACATACTCCCGCTCATAATTTCCAAAACATTTCCATGTTTTTGATCTCAGACACAATGTGCCCAAAGGCCTAGAAAGAGAAGTATTTTGTTCTTATCTGGTTTAAGAGTTACTTCATTTCCTACCACACAACTGCCCTTTTTTTCAGGATTTGACAGTGGGAAATCTACTATCTTCAAGGGAAACTGTACCCACTCACATAAAGAGCTATTAAGTCCTATGGCCCTTGGGTTAAAGATAATCAGATTAATTGACCATATGCTTCCAAGAGTCTAGATTATTAAGTCTCAAACGAGAGCACATGTAGCACAGCAACAAACAAATCCAGGTCGCACTGTGCCAAGACCAGGGCTGTTGTTTCTCATTCTTTCTATTGGCAAGAGATGAAAAGGTACTCTAGCCTGCACAGACCCCGTCCGGCCACATGATCTCCACTTTAATTCTCTGGAGACCAAGTGCTTACACAAGCATCACGAGTTTAAAGAGGACATATATATATATATATATATATATATGTAAAGGAAATCTAAATATAGATGTGGGGAAGAGAAGAAATTTTCTACATTCATGGTGTATCATTGTACTAAAGAGACACCAAATTCATTTTCCTACAAAAACTGTACCACAAGCACCATATCTCAGTCTGAAGTAACTGCATTTGGATTATGTCTGAGTCAGGTCTTGAGTGAAAATTTCCACCAAATGGTTGCACTGTTGCCTTGATAGATGCAAAAATGAAAGACACATTAAAGAACTTACATAATGCTAAGAGCACTTTCCCCTGAATATAATCATTTCAAGCCTCACCTCAAGTAGCAGAAACAGCTTGTTTCTTTCAAAATGGCCATTTTAAGTCCTAGGTTACTCCAAGCACCCTGTTTTATTAATTAACATACTCAGTTTGAGTTCCAAAATTAAGAGGCATTGATAGAATCCATGCTACACATCACAGATCTCCTCACTTAGAAATCACAAGTTGTTTGGGGGTTTTATATGTGTGCATCCTTTTTTCCCTCTTAGGGATTCCCTCAACAATTGCATTTCTTTTGTCATTCTCTTAGTTTGTCTACTCTTACATTTCCAGTCTTGATGCCACTAGTCTAGAGCATGGCTTTTTAATTTTTTAAAATGAAACCCGTATTATTGTACCAGCCTCCTAACCAGCCTCCTTTATGTCATCTTATTGAATAGCCCTCCCTATCCCCTACCCTGCTACTTGAGTTATTTACGTAAAAGCAGTTGAGATGATGTCACTTCCATGTACCCCATATCCATTTTACAAAAGAATGTTGAGGGTCTTCAAGGACCTTGTCAGGTCCCAGTCAGGGTTTCCTGTGGTTCGGTGAAAAAGCTGCTTGGTGTGGTGGAGACTGGGTCACAAACTCAGACTGTAATGATTCAAATATTTTCAAAACATTTTTAGGTCACATTAAACAACCCTACAGACTAAGTATAGCCCATGGACCTTTTGTTTTCAATCCCTGGACCTAGAAATTCTAGAAAATTCTTCTTCATTTCTCTTCTTACTTCATATTTTCCCCAGGCCAGACTGCCTCATAGGTCTGTCTTCTATATGCTCTAAGTTTTACTGCCTTCATGCATTAACTCACAAATGAACTCACATGCATTAACTCCAGCTAAAAATGGCCTGTCCACCTCTGTAGCTATAGAAATATCCATTTCCTTTTAGACTGAATTCAAATAAAACTCTGTCCCTGAGACAGTCCATGATTTCAGAGCTAGAAATCATTGTGCCTGATCAGGAATTCTTTCTATTTTATTCCTCACTTTTTGCCCTCAGGTAATTATTAGTATTATTTTAAATTTACTTACGCACTCCTTTTCCTCTCTATAGACGAAATGCTCTGGCTCTTGGGATATATATTTGGTGATCTTCGGTAACTCTCATTCTTTGATATAGGATCTTCAATATAGCCAGCCCTCAGTAAATCTTTGTGAAAACAGATTTGTGGAAGAGAAACATCTGAGTGGCTAAAATGCATGAATTTTAGACCCAAAAGAATTTGGGCTTTATTCATAAGGTTCCACTTATTAGATGGACAAATCTGAGCCATTATCAAAATTCTCATCTCAATTTGTTCATCTCCAAAACAATGATAATAAGCAGACCTCACAGAGGTGATATAAGAATTAGTCATAATCTAGAGTGTATATATAATCCATGACATGTAGGATGTGCCAAGTAAATAGTGACTTTTATTACCATTATTAACCTTTGTTCACATAAAATGACTTTTCTTGGGATGCCTGAGCGGCTCAATCAATTAAGACATCTCACTCTTGATTTCAGCTCAGGTCATGATCTCAGAGTTGTGAGATTAAGCCCCACATCAGGCTCTGCTCGACGTGGAGTCTGCTTGAGATTCTCTCTCTCTGCCCCTCTCCCCACTCATGCTTAATCAATAAAATCTTTAAAATATTACTTTTTTCTGGATTTTTCAGTTCCGTCTCTTCAAAATTCCTCTTAATGGGATGTGTCATATTCAGCTCTTACTCATTTAATATAAATTAAGCTACTGCTGTGTCCAAAATAAATTAAGAAATGAAGCATTATGGGACCAACCACTGGATATAACTGGAGGCTGTCTAACATTGCCTGACAAAATGGACAAAATCTGATAGAAAGCCAGCAATAAAATGGTAACAATTTCTAGTTGTTTGATAGCTATACATTTATATGATAAACCAGGAGCTATTTTATAAACTTTCGCTCATTTTATAATGTAAGATACTTTCAATAGCAACTAACAGGAAATCTAACTCCAACTGGCTTAAGTAATCAAGGGGACTTAGTCTAGTAGCTGGGTAAACCCCAAGCATGCTTAGACATCAGATCCACTTTTTGGCAGTTTAATTTGTTCTGATCTTCCTTGTTCCATCAGCTTCCTACTCCAGCTGTTTTTCTTAGAGGAAGCAAAGAACTTGAGGCAGCTTTACTTTACATCTACATAACATGCATTTTTAAGAGAAGACAAAGCATCCCTCACTATTATGACCACCATTGAATGTGCTTCTGGACTCCACTCTGATTGGGCCAGCAGATGCTGACCTCCCTCTGAACTGATCAGTGAGGCCAGTGAGGCCACTTTTAGCTGATAGCTGATCAGCTTGGGTGACCCAGCACCTGTCCAGCAATTGGAGTTAAGTCAATGTAATTAAAATAAATGGCTGTTACCCAAAGGTAAGAGTAAAATGGAGAATTCTAGGGAGATAATCACTATGTCATAAGTATGTGTGTGTGTGTGTGTGTCCACCAAGACTGTCATTTTATTTTTCACTAATCAGCTGAGTCTGGTTTATTTGTAACTAGTATAATATCAGCTCAAATGTCCCTCTCAAATCTTATAAAAATTTCCTTTTACATAATATGGATGCAAAAAACAGTTTTCAGAACATTTTTCAGTGTAAAATATTTACACTATTTAAAATTCACTATTCTAGTTTTTTATATATTGACGTTTTTATTCTTTTATTTATTTAAATTTCCTTAACAAAGAATATGAAGTGTTTATGTGCTTTTTAATTGGTAGCTTTTATGGGCTTTACAAATAATATTTCATTGGAGAAACAAGTAACTAGCTACCAGTTATAAAACAAGAAGGTATAGAAAATATTCCCTTCCTTAACTTTAATATCCAAAGAAAACAGATGTAAAAAAGTGGTATCTTTTCATCATGAGAATGTATTCAGACAATGAAAATCTAGGACTCAGAGGCTTAACAACTTAATAAACCAGAATCTTTGGAACCTGAAGAGTATCATCTTGCTCATTTAGAAAAGTTGTGCTCTCTAAATAAATAATGGTTGATTTCAAGGTCACTTGTTTGTTTGATTATGCATGTTTTGACCTTTTTTGACAGAACATAATAGATCAATATTGGTTTTAAAATTAACATTATGGACTTTAACACAGAACTTGTTTTTACATTTACCTCCTAATGATAGATAAATGAGGGGTAAGCAACATGATGTTGTTGCTTGCCTACAATATTCGAACATAATCTGACTCCTAATCTATGAGTATTTTAACACATTGGTATAAATGTTTTCAATTATTGTCATTTCTGGAGGGTATGCTGCTTCTGTTCATTTATTTCCCAGGAATTAGAAAGATTTCCTGTCCTTGCATATCTGGATTTCAGAAGTGAATCTCTTCTAGTATCTTTCCCAAAAAAGATTACCACTGTCGATTACAAAGGAATATATACTTGTGTAAAGAAGATGGCCCCAATTGCAAGGAAGAGTGCCAAAATCTGGAGGATGGAGAAGGGTGGGAGAATCACTGCACCCTGGTTAGACCATGAATGACTGCCTACAGTCCCACAATGGGCCGTGGTGTTCTTGAATGGTAAATAAAATACCATGCGAGTATGTTTCCCTGCTCAAATAACAACTCGTGTTTTTAATGCCAAACTGCCTAAAGAGCTATGTTGTTTTCATATTTTCCAAAATTTGTGAATGTTAATTAAACCAACACACGAAGGCCATTGTAAATCAAGCCTCTGCTGGGATGAGATTAAATTCATAAATATTTCAGTAGTTCCATAAATTAAAACATAATTTTAAAATTTATTTAAAATATTTAAAAGTTAAATATTTAAATCTGTATTTAAATGTATATTTAAAAAATTATGTGATGATCTCAAATTTGTAAAAAATAAATAAACGAATAAATAAATAAAGTTAGGGTGTATTTAAGATTTTTTGTGATCATCCAAAATTTGAGATAGTGAATCAGTGGGGAGAAACCTAAGTTATCAACTATAAAAGATCCTCATAGTCTCTCAGATACAGAAAGGATTCCCAAAAGTCTGATTATTAACATTGTATCAATTCATTCAGGTGGTAATATTAGCAATTCTTTAGAGAAAAGGAGTTAGGATTGACTAAACACATTGACATTAAAGAGAGAGATTTTAAATTTATCATGCTTTAGGTAAAAGCAGATTGTTTATTCATTTTTGCAGAAATTTGGGAAGATGGGTATGCACGCACGCGAGTGCGTGTGTGTGTCTCTGTAAGTGCATACACACAAATACCAAAAGATTATTCTGGGAATCTTTCATCTAAGATGGACCTATTAAATAATCATCTAGTATACCACTTTGAACAATTTACATGCCATTTTTTTAGTAAATGAAAAGTAAAATAATACAGTAATATGACACTCCATGGGAGGCAAAGTAGGTCATTAACTGTTACTACAGCAATTTCTATTTAACAAGCTTCATTAGTATACTATGTTTCTGATTTCTCTCAGATGAGTAGAGCAAACCACAGCATTTCTTTGTACTGGTGCTCATTTTAACGGAGTGTACAAAATATAACTGCAGTTCTGTTAATCATTGAACACAGTAAAATTTGGGGCTGCTTTAGGATTACTCAGAGAGGGGAATACTTTTTTTTTTTTCATTAATTGTCAGTCATTCGTTCGATGCAAAATGGCCTAGACGGGAAGGTAGTAAATGGTTTACTTGGCTGCTGAGTGGGGATAAAGAGAATATGCTTAAAATGCTGCAGAGGAGGTGTCCGGGGTTCAAATATTTATGCAGAGTGGAAAAAAAAAAGTTTTCCAAGTAGTGTTCAAACTGGACAGGCTTTCTTTTGGAAAGCCAGACTTACATAGAGAAAAAAAAAATCTTGTATTCAATGTACAAACTGGAAATGATTTTGCTATCACGAGTTACAGATTGGTACAAGTTCACTTTCACTTTGGTACAAGCCACCTTCACTTTGACAACAGCCTCTCTCTCTTTCTCCCTTCTCCGCCATCACCACCGCGGCAGGGATATGGCTAGTGAGGTATGGATGCGAGAGAATCTGAGCCAAACAGAACAGCCAAAGCTGAGCACAGAACAAACACCGAGAGAAGGAATTTCTCAGGTCTCAGGAAGCAGACATTTTTTGGAACAAGTATCACAGGAAAGTGAGGCTTCTTAAACCAGCATCTTGTGGATTGAAGTCATTACGGATGAGAAAAGCCAGAGACAAAAATAATGCTGAGGAATCTCCACATAACTAAATTCAGATGTTTGAATAATTGCATGTTAGAGGAACAGTTGTTGCAATTTCTGGAAAAACAATACATACGAGAAAACTGCCATTTGACACGAGTGCACATGGACAGAAGATTTAGGGTTCCTTCAAGCAATGTTATTAACTGACACCATCAGGAAAGAAACTTTAATGAAGGTAGAGAGATACTATAGAAACTGATGCATGTTCCCATTTCTTGGGTGCTTCCATTTCTTGGAGAAAGAGGGAGAAAAATTGGTGAAGGAGAGAGAGCAAAGAAATTAATAAAGTAAGAAATGAACCAGGATGGTGTGTCTCTGATGCTGGGAGCGCAGGATCAAAGGATCATGAACTTTTTAGGATGTAGGGCTCACTCCTGGTCACTCACCCCTGACAAGTACACCCTAAGAATACTCACAACGCAGAGCCTTTGAAAGACTGAGGGCTTGAAATTTCTATCAGTAACTTGAGTAATGAAACATCATACTTGTTTTCACAAGATGAATGATTTAGTCGCTTTAGTGTCTCCTAAATACATTTCTGAGAATCCACAATAAATCAATCATCAAAAACACCACATGCCCTTCTGAAGTGCTTCTGAGTGCTGCTAACTGTGGATGGCATTACAAAGCCATGTGATCATGAATTGTGCTGCATTCTATGTTCCAGAACGATCTTTTAGCATTCCATAGCTGTCCAAATATAATATATTGCACCAGTGGGCAAACAATGATGTAAGCCAAGATCAAATATGTAATGTGTTCCCGTCATTGTCTTGAACTAGTTTTTAGATGTGCCGAAGTAACAAGCTGGGTCTACGCATCTGAGAGACAGGACAGCTGAGCAGACAAGTCACTCTCATATTGCAGGTGCAGGAATGCAACTCAAATACTTGAGAACAGTTGCCTTTGGGCCAGCTATGAACTTGACCTCATTTCACAGAGCAGCTTTTCCTTCTCACCCGCAGCACAGCTGAAGTTTAGAATAGAGTTCATTTAGCTCAGCTTTCAAAAACAAATTGATTCAAAGCCTACTTTCCTAAGTTTCTTTTGAAGACAAAATGCCGCAAGTTTTTTTTTTTCTTGGTTGTTGAAAAAGTTCATGAAGAATTAGTTACCTGGATTTTTCTTTCACAAGTGAGAATAAACAAAGTATAACCTTTATTTCCAGGTACATTTAGTGTTTCGTGAAATTTTAGAAGGGTTTGCTTGGGTATTGTTTTTTATTCTGATAAGATGTAGTCCTTGAATTGTTCGATCCAAAAATGTGTCCCCAGCAATTGCAAATCTTGTATTGAGATGTATCTGGACACCTCCTCAAAATTAGATATAACATGTACAAACATTAGCTATGCAGTCAAGAGATCTGAAAAAAAAAATAGGAAGTCATTTCACTCTGAAGAATAACAACTTCTGAAAATATATCTTACCCCACAATAGGGAGAAGTAGTACTCGGTGAACTACTTTATTAAACCAAAGGTTTTATATCATTTACAGGTGAAAATAATCATGCCAGTCATAAGCTACACAGTTCAGATCCTGAGGCGATTAAGCGGAAATGGCAACAGGAAAACTCTAAAGTGCCACTTTAAGGGATGATGAATGGACTTGGATAGGACAGGACATGGTCTCCATGATTATGTGAAATAAAGAAGTAACTTTCCATTCAAAAAGCATTTGGACTACCCTCTATCTTACCCCTCCTAGCCCTTAGCATACAGAGAACACTGGGTGTGCCTGGGAAGAGACACACCAATATCTTACTTTTTATTTTTAATTGATGTGGCATTGCTTCTTGCTACCATCTCTGTCCATATATGCCCACGGTGACTCCCTCTTACCTAGCAACCCACACCCCCTTGACTCATACCTATGACCACCAAAACTGACTACCTTACACTGGGCCTGATCATGTTCTAAGTCTAGGTCATTAAATGAGGAAAATTGAACTCAGGAAATAATTTTTCAGTCCCTAATTTGTGCAAAAAGCTGGGCAAGGATTTGTCTTTGGTATGAGGATAACTAAGCATAATCTCTGCCTCCAAAACGACGGTCAGCCAAAGAGAAGACAACATACACACAGAGGGAATATCACAGACAGAGCATTTAAAGGGACAGTGAGATGGGTAGGGGAGAATCACGATTCTACGATGTCATTATGAAGAGCTCCTATGTGAATGGGATGGCCGAACAGGGGTTGAAGGGGCAAACAGAGAAAATAGAATGATCAAATGCTCAAAAGCAGAAAAAAGAGCAGGAAAACTGGACACTGTCTAAAAAAGAGAGGAACTTCTGGGCTTGCTAATCTCTGCTTACGATATCTTTTTCCTCACCCTACTCTTTCTAAGGCTTAGCTCATAAATCACCTTCTCAAAGAAATCTCAGAAAATAGATACCACCTGTCCAACTACATATTTCTGTAATAATATATTTCTGTCATACACTGTGTTGGATTATAATCTCAGTACATAATTGATTTAGTTATTATATTGTAAATCCTGAAAGGACAGTTTGTGGCTTAATTATCTCGGTTTCTTAAACAGATAGTCCCGTCCTTAATAAATGCCTGTTGAACTAATGAATGACTGAATGTTCAAATACTTTATATTAAGATCCATATTCATAGCCAGTGTCTCACTTAATTCCTATAGCATTTTTTCAAGAGACAGATTTTATGTCATGTTCAGAAATACTTTTGTTCAAAACAAGTCTCTACTCTCAGAGATAAAGAATTCATTGTACATCTACACCCAATGCTTGTATAAGCATGGTTCTAGACTGAGTACAATAGCGTGTCAATGTCAAAACACTTAACTTTATGTTGAAAATTGAATTTCTAAGACACAATGCTCCATATTAAGGCTGCATTCAAGCTTTCTTATGTATCTATTCCCCTTTGGGATTCTGACTGTTGCAACCTCTCTTTTATCCAATACTACTTGTAAGACTATGGTAACAGTAATTGACATCAGGAAAAATTCAACCAAACTGAAGGCACAATGTCAATATTTGGAATTATAGGTGAAAGTGTTAATAGTTGATTTCTTCTTTGAATAGGATGTACAGACCCTCTGTTTCAAGAAAAAAGGAATGTTAAATTTTTTTTATAACATCAATGCCTTATGTTAGGGACAATTTCTCTCTCCAGAGTTAAAGCAACCTGAACCATACTGATGACTCATCCCCTAAATTTAACTTTTAGTTTTTGGCCTTTTATTTTTAATCCTACTCATATTGCTTTAATTTTTTAATTACACAATATTAATATTTATTAACGTACGCTAATATTAAAGGTTTTAAACAACACAGACACGGTGAACATCCCCTTGATTACAACTTCATTCCAATTCAGTCCTTCCCCAGATACAACCATTAACATCATTTTGTTGTATATCGTCCCAGAATTTATTTCAAATGCCTCCATAGGGGGCGCCTGGTGGCTCAGTCAGTTAAGCCTCTGCCTTCAGCTCAGGTCCTGATCCCAGGGTCCTGGGATTGAGCCCCACATCCGGCTCCTTGCTCAGGAGGGAGCCTGCCTCTCCTTCTCCCTCTGCCTGTCGCACTCCCTTCTTGTGCTCTCTCTCTCTCTTGCTATCTCTCTGTCAAACAAATAAATAAAATCTTAAAAAAAATAAAAATTAAAATAAATGCCTCCATTGTACCCACAGAAAATAGAGCTCACGTATGTTAGTATATTTTACATTAATGGTGTCATAATGTAGATATTATTCTGTCCTTGGTTGTTTTTTGTTTAATGTCTTAGAGCTCTTCTCATCAATACATATAGCTCTATCTTCTGTTTTTTACTCCTGTTTAGTATTCCAAGCGTGGCTCTACTATACTTCACATAGCCATTTTCCTGTGATGGATATTCCCATCATTTTGATGAATGGTGGATTAAATGAAATGTTTATGCCAAATTACCCTCCAAAATCTTTATCAATTTTTAATCCCACTTGACAGTCTAGGAAAGTATTACATTAAAATATCAGTCAGGGGCGCCTGGGTGGCACAGCGGTTAAGCGTCTGCCTTCGGCTCAGGGCGTGATCCCGGCGTTATGGGATCGAGCCCCACGTCAGGCTCCTCTGCTGTGAGCCTGCTTCTCTCTCCCACTCCCCCTGCTTGTGTTCCCTCTCTCGCTGGCTGTCTCTATCTCTGTCAAATAAATAAAATAAATAAAATTTAAAATAAAATAAAATAAAATAAAATATCAGTCAATTTTCTGTTATAAGTATTACAACCATCTTCCTCACATGCTTTTATTTGTCCTTTAATTATATTTATGGCATATTTTCTTCTACCAATTTTTAAAAATTAACATAATTAAATGAATACTTTTTTCCCCATTTGTTCTGATATTTTGTAGTTTAAGAAGGCCTTACCTATTCCTAGATTCTATAATGATTCCTTTTAACATGTTTATGATTTATTCCATCTTAAATTTATTCTTTAAAAGATTAGGTTGGGGTGCCTGGGTGTCTCAGTGAGTTAAGAGTCCTACTCTTGATTTCAGTTCAGGTCATGATCTCAGGGTTGTGAGATTGAGCCCTGCATCCGGCTCATGTGCTGGGTGTGGAGTCTGCTTAAGATGCTCTCTCTCCCTCTCTAAAATGAATGAATGAATCAATCAATCCTCCCTTCCATTCCTTGATTATTTTAAGGACATTCTTTTTGATGAATACTGGTCATACAAATTATTCTGTGTCTTTTAAATTCCCTTTCATGTTTCTCATCTGAGCTAACTATTTCAGTATACTGACTTATTCCTAATTCTTTCTTTTATCATTCTAGGCTATACAATGTCCTGTTGCTCCTACTGTTCACCCCATTCTAGCAGGTTGGTCTATTTCAGGGATCAGCCTCTTCCAGTGTGTCACAGTCTGCTGTCAATAACTGAATCATTCCTCACAACACTGAATCCTGCTGGAGTTGCTGTGATTCCATTACCCTGCTTTCCTGTGAGAACAGAATGTATAGGCAGAGTAAAAAAGGAAAGTGAGATAATCATGCTCCCATTACATAAGTCATATCTTTTATTCTAATTTTAATCCTATTCAGCTCAACAATGACCCTTGGATAAGTCTAGATGGTTGTATGAATTTTGCAGAAATGTGCAGAAAGCAAGTGTGTGAAAGGGAAGTGTCATGCAATTGCAAGTGCAGGTGACAGCAAGTGACAGAAATTGGAAAGAATATTTGATTGCACTTGAGGTAATGGTGATATTGATTTCATGCTCCAATAGACCCCAAAGGACAAGGCGGTGTAATGGTATTTCATTTCCATTTAACACTATGGGTGTAATACAAGTCAAGGTACTTTTGCTTTAAAATGCCTTTTTTTAAAGTAAGGTGAACTAAAGATATAGAAAAGGATCATATATAAATCACATTTATTTGAGGTGCATGAGTGCTTCTTCATAGAAGTGCCATATAAATCCGCTGTCATTGTTATTAAAAATACTTCACAAAATAACTTCTCAAACAACTTGATGCAAATTAAGAAGGTTGATGTGGACAAAAATAAATACATGCACAGGCATAAAATAACAATATTATAATAAATGTAGACATTGTGGAGCTCTTTACCTTTAACGACAATAGGACAAAAATATTTATTTAGGCTATTATGCTCTGGGTACTGCAGAATGAGTGAGAACAAAAATCATCACTCTCCTCAAGGAGCTTAAGGTCTACAGATAGAGACAGATGATATTCAAATAATCACACACACACACACAAAGGGTATAATTACAAACTGAGACTGAGTAGAGTGTTAACAGGAAAGGAACTTTGCATATGAGAGTTTTTAACTAAAGAATGGATAAGGGTAACAAAGAAAGCTTCCCTGCAGAAAAGTTACTTGAGCCAGTCTCAGAAGGATGAGTAAGATATAAACAGGAGAAGGGAGGTTGGTGAGAATTCTCGAGGCTAAGCATGGTAGGTGTAAAGGCTCTGTGGCAGGAGAAAGTGAGAGAAAATCTTTAAGGCTGGAAAGGAATGAGACAACAAGAGAAAATGACACAAAAGGAGTCTTGCAGTGAGGCAAGAGTTCTGCAACACTAAGTACTTTGGACTTTTTCCTAGATCAATGAGGAAGAAGTAAAGTGATTTCAATCAATTCAGTGGGGGATGTGACAGTATCATATTTGTGTCCAGAGAACAGAACAGCTGTTATAGTCTGAAGAACACATGGAAGAGGGGCCAGAGTAGACATCAGGAGACCCAACCAGGGGATACTGCAATGGTCTGGATGAGTGAAAATAGCAGCTTGAACTTAGGGGAGGCGGGGGGGGGGCAGAGCAGTAGATAAATAGGAAATGTATTAAAGATGTAAAATTGTCAGAACTTGATAATGGAATAACTTTGAGGAGAGAGAAGCCAGTGTTGATAATTCCCAGCCTTTGGACTTGTGCACATAGATGGCAGGTGGTGAAACTCATCACCATGACAGGAAATGGTAGATTAGAAAAAAGGAATAATACATGATCATTGCCTTGTTATTTATTTTGGGAGAGAGTATTTATATGATCAGGAATCTAGTCTTGGGACATAATGAATTTGAGATAAGACTGAAACATCCCAGAGGACTGGAAATTTTGAAGGTGGTTTGATATATAGGTCTGGTGCTCAGAGCAGAGATTGGTCTTGTTATATACAGTGATGAGTCATTATTTCACAGATGAGAAATAATAACAAGGCAAAGGATGAAATTCCCTTAATAAGACAGCCAAGTGAGAAGAAAGAGAGCCCCCCAATATTCTGTGTACTCTTGGGGTCACTTATATTGACTCTTTTGAGAATGAGATCGAGTGACTTACAAAGTAGAGGAAAGATAGGAAAAGTGTAGTGTCATGCATGCTTATTGGAAGAAAGTGTTTTGGGAATGAATGATCACTTCAATCAAATGCTGATGAGAGGTCAAATATCAGAAAACTGAAAAGTATCCCTCAGATACAGAGACATGGAGATTATTAGTGTCCCTGGCATGAGACATTTTGGTGGAATAATAAGGAGTATTTATATAAAAAATCAGAGTATCTCGATGAATAATACTCAAGGGAAACTTACACTAAATATCATTTCCTCCCATATAATTACTGTAGAACAAAGACTCAAACAGTTACATCTTGCTCAGGTGTCCATAGCTAGTGTCTGAATCAGTATCTGAATTCAAGTCTTTCACTCAACATACTCCACATATAAACCTTCTTTTTTTTTTTTAAGATTTTATTTATTTATTTGACAGAGAGAGACAGCCAGTGTGAGAGGGAACACAAACAGGGGGAGTGGGAGAGGAAGAAGTAAGCTTCCAGCAGAGAAGCCTGATGCGGGGCTCGATCCCAGAATGCCAGGATCACGCCCTGAGCTGAAGGCAGATGCTTAACGACTGAGCCACCCAGGCGCCCCCACATATAAACCTTCTATGCAAGTAATAGAGATTGATTTTTAAAACTAAGGAGAAAACTGACAAAATGGGGGAAACTACCCATATTCTTACATTAACCACAGATCATTCAGACAACAAAACCCATTCATTAATATTTCTCTTGCCTGCTTCCCCATGTGTGTCTTACATACATCTCTCAGGTTAGTTTCAGGTACGTTCTACCATTCCTCCTACTGGTCAGCAGACCAAGGGAAATAAACTCTTCCAACCTGAACCCAAGTGAAACTTGAAGAGAACAACTGAGATACTCGCTTACTGGAAGAATTAGTGGTAACAACAAGATGGAAATAAGATACTAATCCTTTAGGAAAAGAACATAATCACCTGGAAAAAAAATTAAAGAGGAATCTATCCCCCGATTGGCAGACCTCAGTTTACTCATTTTTCCATGTTTTGTAGTTGGCCATATTCCAACCAGTTTCCTTGCTGTAAACTTTAGCTTTTGAACAGACCTCACCGACATCATCTATATTCTTAGCAGCACGATTCATAGAGGCAATCCAAAGTAGATGGCAATATCTAAGAATTATTTATATCTTTTTGCAACTCCAGAACAAGTATGTCTTATGGGAACTACTGTTTGCTGAATAAATAAACTTTCAGTGTATACTCTGACAATACTATTATTGAAAAAAATCTGTATGCTACATTTCAATTAATGATATCTAAGGGTGGAATAGTGCTTCATATTTGACAAAGTACTTTCATACACACTTTAGTTATGAGTAACGTTTGTCCAGCAATTTGCAATGAACTTTCACATTGTCTAATTTTTTTAAATTTTTTTATTATATTAGTCACCATACAGTACATCCCCGGTTTCCGATGTAAAGTTCGATGCTTCATTAGTTGCGTATAACACCCAGTGCACCATGCAATACGTGCCTCCTTACTACCCATCACCAATCTATCCCATTCCCACACCCCCCTCCCCTCTGAGGCCCTCAGTTTGTTTCTCAGAGTCCATAGTCTCTCATGCTTCATTCCCCTTTCTGATTACCCCCCCCTTTCTTTATCCCTTTCACATTGTCTGATTTAAGCCTCATAACAACTATGTGAAGTGGCTATTAGCATCACTGTTTTGCTGATAAAGAAACTGTAACTTGGAAATGTTAAATGACTTGCTGCTTTAACTCAGCTAGCAAGTATAAAATCAGGGATGTAACTCCTAACTCCTGACCACAAGTTTAGTGCAGTTTCCATACACAATAGCTGCCTAAGAGAATTCTTGTTTATAGTAATTATTTCAGCAGATATGATATTTTTTTTCCAGTATTTTTCTGGATTTAGTCAAATGAGAATGGATGTCTCATGCTTCTTATGGAGCTCTCCAAACACAGGCACTTCACATATTTATTATTATATGCTACTACATTCACTTTATGCAGCAGATGTTGCTAGTTTTACAAGCACCATACACTTAGCACACCTCTTCCAGAGCTGCTCAGCATCCAGGCTGGAAATCTGTTCTCAGGTATATCCTGCATACATATTGATCGAAATAAACATCTTAGCATTTACAATTTTATTTTTAATTCCAAAGAAATACATTCTTGGTTATTACTAATATTGCAGTTAACCGATAACACCTGCTCCTAAAATTCAAAGTTTATACCAAACTTGTTACAAATGAATTAGGACAGAAATAATCTAATTGCAGTATAAAATGATTTTAAAATAATGTACTTGAGAACAGGCAAAGACCAGAAAGATAAGAAAAAAATGTACACCACTGAATGAGTTTTTGAAGTCTAAAAGGTTAATGCGACTTTGGAATGCACAGAAACAGCTTTTAAGAACAGATTTAATCAGAGCCTGGTTTTCATAAAATTTCTGAGGTTCATTTTTAGCAGTTGGGATAAGGCCATACAATGTATCATTGAAAATAACCATTCAAATGTCTTTAATAAACATGCTGAAAAATGTTCTTAGAAGAATTTTGAAAGTAGAACATCACCTAATATACAAGTTACGGTCTTCATCATTCACCAATTTATGGGTGTTTCTTTAAAATTCAATTTCAAACATTTTTCCCACAAAGGACATCATCTCATAATTTCTATCCATCAGCAAGCTTTACTATAATAAGAGTTAATTAGACTATGATTCTCCCGAAAAAATTTTAAGTGCATTTTTGTGACAAAAATTTTCATTTTATAAAATTAAAAGCATTTGTATCCAGAGATATTTTATTGAATTTCAGTAATGGATTGGGAATAGTTGAAAAGGTAATTAGTATTTACTGAGGGTCTACTATGGGCCAAGAAATGTACCAAGCACTT
This sequence comes from Ailuropoda melanoleuca, assembly GCF_002007445.2. Lineage (NCBI taxonomy): Eukaryota > Metazoa > Chordata > Mammalia > Carnivora > Ursidae > Ailuropoda > Ailuropoda melanoleuca. The sequence continues at coordinate 4,948,789 of NC_048223.1, forward strand.
AAAATACAATATCTATCAGACAGACTCTATTTCTGATCTTTTATCAGCTTTAGGGATATGTGGTAATAAACATCCATATTACAAAAAGTGAACTTGCTAGATATTTTACTATGGATAACTTTAGAGGAATACTCAGATGATTTTTTCATTTACCATCCCTACCTGTCCAAAAAAAACACACACACACACACACACACACACACACAAACACACAATATCAATTTTCTATTTTAGCTTTACAATTATATATACATCACTTATGGAACTGGTTTGGCACTTTATTAACACAATACTCAGATACCCCTGAGAGGTATGAATTTTAATCCTAATTTACAGATGGAGAAAATGAGGCTCAAATATAATAAATGATTCTTCCATGCTCATCCATCAAGCACATTTACACTGAAAATGTGAACTCAGTATTCCACATAATTTGTACGGTAAACACTTTCTTATATTGCCTTGTACCAGATTTTAGCGGGTTCTAGCAGTTAACTCTGTGAAATAGTCAGCCCCTTCACCTGTAGATCGGCTCCCTTCTCCTTAATACTGAGGAATGCAGTCCTAAGGCTGCTGTATATTTAGCTCAGCTTTCCTTCATTGCAAAGCCTCTATTTCTATCCTGCCAATTCTTTATACATCCTAATTCTTTTTTTTTAAAATTATCACCAATTTTCTAAATAGGGTAACAAAGTTTCATAAATTTAAAACATGCCAAGGAATATTCAGCCACTAGGATTCAAAATCTGGGAACCATGCTGGAAAATATCTCTTCGTATATGTAATATTCTAGGCCCTGATTTAAATATTTAGTGTTTATCCAGGAACAAAAATATGCTTCTATTTGACTTTCATTATTTTTTTGTTTTTAGATTTTATTTATTTAGTTGAGAGAGAAAGCACAGAGGTAGAGCAAGAGCGAGAGGGAGTAGACTCCTCACTGAGCAGAGAGCCCGATGCAGGGCTGGATCCCTGGACCCTGGGATCATGACCTGAGCAGAAGGCAGATGCTTAACTGACTGAGCCACCCAGTTGCCCCTGACCTTCATTATTAACTTCAGTATATGATTGTCACGTTGCGTGCAAAATATTTGTCTTTGTCTATATTTTATATACAATACCATTGTCAATAATACAGAAAATGCGTATATGAATATTTTTCATACAGCACAGTATATACATTTACTATTATCTCAAAATCAATACAATCAATTTAAGTGTGATTTTCTCTTTTTTTTTCTTGAGCCAATTTAATGGTAAATGACAGAGATAAATAGATCAGAATTACTTAGTATCTGTGGTAGTTTGGTTGAAGGAATTGGAAAGTATATTTTGTATCTGAGGATGGTTCCAGAGCCAGGCGAGGTTCTATGACTCCTTGGGAAATAATAGAGCTAACAGAAATTCTTTCAAAATAAGATTCTGTAAGTGACCCAAGATCAATAAGTATTAAAGTTAACTGGAAACATATAATGGATAAGAGAAAAAAAATTAAAGTGTTTCAAGGAATTGTGGCACACAGACTCTAAGAGGACCCCCATTTTCCCGGCTTTCTAGTACCCACACCTTTGTGCAGTCCCTTCCTGTCTTGTGTGAGTAGGACCTGTGACTATCTTCTAACTGATAGAATACAGTAAAGATGATAGGATGTCCCTTTAGTGATAACGGTACATAAGATTTCAACACCTATATTGCTAGAGATGCTCTCTCTTGCTGGCTATGATGAAGTAGGTGGCCTTGTTGGAGAAATCTACAAGACAAGGTAGTGAGGATGACCCCTGGCCAACAACTGGCTAGAAAATGAGGGCAGCCTCTGGCTGATATCCAACAAAGAGATGGGTGCGCACTTCAAAAGTCCACAAGAAACTGAATTCTGTAATGATCCACATTAGCTTGGAAGCATTCTCTCCCCAGTTGACCTTGAGATTAGACTGCAGCCAGCACCTTGACTGCATCTTTCAGATGAGATCCTGAAGCTGAAAATTCACCAAAGCCATAATAAACATGTTTCCGGGTGCCTGGGTCTCTCAGGCAGTTAAGCGTCTGCTCAGGTCATGATCTTCGGTCCAGAGATTGAGCCCCACATCGGGCTCCCTGCTCAGCGGGGAGTCTGCTTCTCCCTCTCCCTTTGCCCCTCTCCTCCTACTTCCCACATGTGTTCTCTGCTCTCTCTCTCTCAAATAAACAAATGAAATCTTTAAAAAAGATAATAAGCATGTTTTGTTTTAATACACTCATTTGTGGTAATTTGTTACAGAGCAATAGGTCATTAAAATGAAGAATGAATATTTAGTGGAAGAAAAACATTGACTTCCTTGGGATCTCCTATCAGACCTGATATCCTAGGCAACAGGAAGATCTTATCTCCTCTACTTTAGGATTTACAGTTGAACTTAACTAACACTCCTGTAGCTAACGGACATTCAACCTGGCAATCTGGTTCCTGAGCATAATCTGGATATTTGAGATAAATATGAACATTTTGTATTAAGATTAGGTTTGACTGTATATGCCAAACATGCCAAATTGCTTGGCTCTAACAAAGAGTTATACTTTCTTGCAAAAACAAATTTAGATACAGAAAATTCAGGCTGGTTTCTGGGCTCTCTTGTCAGCTGGCTCATAACCACTTAAAACATCCCCTCATGGTCAAAGATGGCTGCTTAAGCTCAAGGTAGCAAGTGGTAGAAATAAAGGGAGTGGAAGAATTATCAGGAGCCATAGACAGTTTTCTTTGCATTTAATATGGCAAAACTCAGTTATGTAGCTACACCTAGCTTCCAGGAAGCTATAGTAATCTAGACTCTCCACAAGGCTCATTGTCATCCCAAATAATATTATAGTTTTATTGCCAAGGAGGATGAGAAGGTTGGAATCCTGGGAGTCAATTAGCAGTCTCTACCATATAATTAAATTTCTACAATTATTAAATCTTCAAGAATGCTTTAGCTATAAAATTAGGTGGCTTAGATAAAAGTGTTCCTGAATTATATTTGTAGTTATACAACCATACGGTGAGTTAATGATGAAGCAAAATAAGTAGTAAATGACACCATTTAATTTATGATAATTGTATTATAATAATTCATAACTGTATTCAAACCTCTGCTTTTAAGTTGTCAGATATGCAAAAACACTATCCTAATGACAAATAAAATCAATACCAACCACTCAAGACTTATAGATGGGCTTCAAATAACTTTGTATGAGAAAAGTGAGATTATACTTTCAGAATATAAGCATGGCCCTAATGTGTCATATTTTAAATAAATCATTATTAATAACTGAGTCTGTTTCTTTAAAACTCTTCCTTATTTGAACTCATCAACTTTGGATAATCTCTGTACATTTGACCAAAGAAGGACATCAACAACAAAAATAGGGAAAGAAAGGGAAAAGTAGCTGATAAGAATATAATTAGATATGACTGCTTTTCTAGGAGATGAAGCAAATTCAAATTATTGAATACATGGTCTGTCCTGAATACTGTATTGATCTCTGAGAGTTATTCTATCACATTCTATTACTGTTTTAGCTGTCAACAATCTTAAAATGTAAATCTTATTATATATAGCAATTCTATTTCTAGACATTTATTTTTTGGATAAAAAGTATGGTATTTTCATTCCTGCAGCATGCATAACATAAAAATGTCAACAAGGCACCTGTTCAGCTATATTGAATTAATGAATATTTTATAGTATAGACAAAATAAACACTATAAAAAGATGAGGTGGAAAATAATTATATTATGTTTAAAATATATCATTTGTTTAACAAATATTTATCAAGTAGTTCTTTATGGATTATCTTTAGAAAAATCTCCCATCATTAAACTTAAAATACTCAGTGTCCAATATTTAAATATAACAACTTGTAAATAGAAAGGGTGCTACTAACGTGTGATCACTTTTCCAACAAGTGTACTATGACTTACTATGAAGAAGATACTCATTAAGGAAGAGTTAGGAATAAATACAAAATCTCTGCTTAAATATGTATCTCTAATTATAAATTGTAGTAAGTCCAAATGTGAAAAATATTGGCTCTAGTATGAACAAATTGAACCGAGTAACCTAATTTGCTTTGAGGCTAAGTAATATTCAAGCTGAAACCTGAAGAAGCAATAGAAATTTGATAGAAGAAGTTTAAAAGAAAGAATATGCTAGGGGCGCCTGGGTGGCTCAGTCATTAAGTGTCTGCCTTCAGCTCAGGGCGTGATCCCCGAGTCCTGGGATCGAGCCCCGCATCAGGCTCCCTCCTCTGCTGTGAGCCTGCTTCTTCCTCTCCCACTCCCCTGCTTGTGTTCCCTCTCTCACTGGCTGTCTCTCTCTTTCTGTCAAATAAATAAATAAAATCTTAAAAAAAAAAAGAAAAGGAGAGAAAAGAAAGAATATGCTAAGCGAAGAAACAGCGTGCGGTTAAGGCCTGAGTCATGGAAGCCTTGGTTAGCACAGCGTATGTGCTCTGTGATCCCACTGCTGTAAAATTTTGTAGAAAAAGGTCTGAAAAGATAATATCATCCTTAAGGGATAGCTTTATAAACTTTTTGTTTTAAATGTGTCTTCAGTTTACATATATGGGTATTTGGATTGTGTTCCATTGAATCTAAGTTACTTTTGTAGTCAGAGAAAACATTTCTTCAGGGAAGCATTTCCTGTAGTAAGAAAAAAAAAATTCAACATTAACACGGAGTGGATGCAGCCCTATAGGCTCTAACAGCACTGTGGTTCCCCCTGGAACAGCATATATCAAACTCTGTTAAAATGAGCACTGTGTTCATCTGGTATCACTAGGAGATTGTGAGGTCCCCAGGGGACGGACACCATCTATTCACCCCAAGCCTGCCATCCTCACTGTAACGAGCATAATCATTGCTTATACTTGTCCCTGATAAATGCTCATCTCTGGCGTCAGATGTCAGTCAGGTTTGAATCCCACATTCACCATTGAGTAGCTGGGCATCTCTGAGAAAATTACACAATCTTTACAAGGCCTTGTTTCCTTTCATGTCAAATGGAGATAACATTAAAACCTATTAAGTATGGATGTTCTGAGTATTAAGTGAGATGAAGCACAGAAAGAATGACATGTATTAATCAGTAAGTATCTTCAACTATCACAATTGTCATTATCATAGATCTAGAGTTTAAAAATACCCATCAATAGCCTCCGAGAGAGCACACAGAGCTACTCTTACTCCTGTTACTATTGCTGTTAAGCCGCTAAGGTTTTATGGTCGTCCTCCTCCTGTTAGACTTCTGTTTGTTTTCTACGCTGAACACATATTCCCACTGAGGAATTTCAAAGAAGGTATGGATTATAAGCATCCCAGGATTTTTATAGCATGGAAAATATTTAGCAGAAGAGGTAGGAGAGGAAGAAAATAAAAGCTATATGTAGGGAAAAAAATAATACATTCTTTGTACCAAATTCTGCATTAACTGACTAACTGGGTTTTATTTCTATAAATTTATTTTGAAAACTACAAAACATATAGGTGTTAGGTTTGGAAAAGATAGAAACACTAATATATAAAGAAGAAAATTAAACTTATCTGTATTTGTAACCATCAAGTTTCTAGCAATATTTTAGTACACTGCCTACCGATCTTTTGCTACATAAAAGAGTGAGAGCATAATTGAGAGAGAGATAGAAGTTGGGTGGCAATTTTATGGAGCCATGACCTCTCTCCAGAATCTTCTTTCATAAAGAGGCAAATAGGGATACTACTAAATAAAATAATTATTATTAATTAATAAGAACTTGCCAAAGTAAAATGTGCTATATATTTGGCTATTAAATAAGAAAGATATATTTCATGAGATGATTCTGAGTTGTCAAGGTCCTGTTAATAATGGTGATCAGTAAATAAACAGTAAAACTTTATTGAGTAAATGAATGACCATATAATGGACATGTAAACTGGCAATAATTTCTGAAGGAAAATTTGTCAATATGCCTCAAGAACTTAAATATGTCTCAGACCCTTGGACCTGGCACTTCACTAATTCATATATATATTAACTTAAGGATTTTATATATATAGATATATACATAACTTTTTATGTACAACTATATAAATTATAAATATAATTCTATACAAAATATATATTATTATATCATTACATATACTTTATATAATATATATGATGTGATTTATAAAATCATGTCATACATTACAAGTCAATAAATTATCAGTAAATGCACTTGTAAGCCACTGCCCAAATGAAGAATTAAACATTAAAAATGTCTCAGAACCATCTCTCATATTTTTTCTCCCTTCCCAAATTTAACCCCCCGATTTCCAAAACTAAAAACAGTCATCTCAGATGGTCGCTAGAGTTGAAATTTAAATCTAGTTTTGTCTGATGCTGCAATCCATGTTCTTTCCATTATGTCATCCGACTTTATGTGTGTTGGGGCTGTGTAATTATAAATTCTATCACTACAGAATTTCTAAAATAAGTTTTACATTGTAAAATGGATATTTGGTACCTGGAATTAGATTTCTCATTTTGTCAGGGAATGATTACGGAGATCAATTGTTCAATAAATATTTTGAGCACCTCCTGGTCAAGCCACTGGTCTGGATGCAGGAGATACAACGGGGAACCAGAAAGGCAGGACATTGCCCACAAAAACTTGTATTTTATGGGCCATAGGGAGAAAACAAACACAAAATAAGTAAAGTTCAGTGTGTAGTGAATGCTATAAAGGAAGTAAACATGGTTATGTGATGGGAAGTGATGAGAAGCAGCAGTGGGGGGGGGTGGGATAAGTAAGGAGGCTAAGTGTGCAACAGAGCGCAGCTGTGCGCCAAGCCCTGTGAATCACTCTGTGGAAGGGCACAGGCACTAAGGAGGGAAATGCCTCCGTGTTTTCTCAGAGAAAGTAGAACAGGGCAGCTGGGGCCAGCAAGAAAAGGGGAGAAGCTATAGAATACACCTGAGAGACAGGCAGGAACCAGCTATGTGAACACATGGGGAGATGTAAGGGTTTAATTCTGTGGTTTCATTTAGCAATATCTAAACTGATACTTGGTTTACACAATCAGTCTTACTGCTGTGTGGAGCATGGGCTATTGCGGAGCGAGAACCTAAGTGAGAAGCCCAGGGAGGAGGATGTGGCAATGTCTTAGGTAGGAGATATGATCACAAGGATGAGCCTGGTGGCCTCAGGGGAAGGGGGAGCTAACTGCAAGGCTGAAAGACTGGAGGGAGATGAAGTGGGAGGAATTAAGGATGCTTTCCGGGGGGTTGGGCTGGAGTGGCTGGATGTATCACTCTCAGGAGCCACACTGTCACCTAGTGACAAAGTTTACAACATTCAGGGGGCACTGTTACATTAGATACAAGTCACAATTCTGAAACAATTTGCTCTTTACAAATTAGACACTACTGAAGTTTTCCGATCGACACCATGGCTCTTAATTCACATTCATGTTGACATGTTCTCTTAAGGGAGAGTGAGGCTTAGATCTCAAAGCAGCAGGAAGAGTGTTCCATGGGTTTGAATGCCACCCATTGTGTGTGCGGCACACGGAAGAGAGAGAAAGAAAGGGAAGGAGAGGGCAGGGGGGACAGGGAAGGAGGAGCGGGAGAGAGGGAAAGCGAGAAGACGATGGAGACAGTGTATTTGCTGGAGTGGGATGGGTTGCTAGTGAACAGCTGGCCTACAGGTATCAAACAAAGTGATTTCAGTGGTTTGCAAGTTCTGAGCTTCATTTGGACACAGCTTTACTGGTTAAGGCATTCATGCTTTTGATTTGAAATCTGGTTTGCAGTGAGTCAGAAGCATAATTCAGTCTCACCACAGTATTGTGCCTGATGCTTGAGGTCTTGTTCTGAAGTTAAGAATAACAGTTTATAGTTTAGAATCTAAAGTCCAGATTGATGATAACTTCCATTTATACAAGAATTGAAGAGGGAGAGGAGACAGCCCTGTGCAAGAAAGATGGTGATCATTTTCAAGTTTCTCAGGATGTTGCTATTTCAAAAGGTCAAGAGGCTGCCTCGTCAGAACAGCTTGAGGATATGGGTACCTCACAGTTTGGTGAATTAGGGAAATTGAAATAAAGTTAGAGGGGGTAGGTAAGTGTAAGGCAAGGTTTGTTCTCAATGGTACTCAAGTTGGATCCCAAATTGTAGTATTGCCAGAAAGGAGTCGACACTAAGGCTTTCTCTGGAAACTACCTAATACCACATTCAACTTAACTTAAAATGATACACAAACATTAAGCATTAAAAACACCTTAGACGTGATTTAGACCATGACTCTTTTGATACATATGAAATTATAATAAGGGCTGTTTTCACAGAATAAGACATTAAGTTCATTTTGGTGCAACCAACAGGTCTAGCTGGCTAATAACACCTTGGATTACTGGAGTCCCAATTTACCTGCTTCCCCAAGAGGGCAACGTTACTGCTTGATTTTATCAATTCAGCAAAACAAACTTTTTTTTTTTTTAAAGGTTTAAACGCTTCACTAGGTGAAACTGATCAGTTAAAGAAAGCATCACTTGTGCTGGCCCTGAGAAAGTCACAAATATAACACCAACCAAAGGCAGCCAAACATAGTATCACAAGTAACTGGCGAGTCTTTGCCCTTCCCCACCTCTAGGTCCAACACCATTATTAAAATTAATTAATTACTTATTTTTAAAAACGAAGGAGAAAAAAGGCAACTAAATGACAGATGCCATTGAGCATCCAGCAAGAGATCAAATAGAAGTTCTCTGAGGACGACTCATCAAAAAAGTAAAGAGAACCTCCAGCAGGTTTCTAAGAATATTGATTTTTCCTCTGATAATCTGAAGGTTAAGCCTCATTCATTTGATGTGACAGAGAATGGCTAGTAATTATCCCAAACCTCATAGCACTGGAGTTAAAAGCTGATTTAATTAGCGTTTTTATCTGGCCACTTGGACTTTTATTACTGTAGAACAGGATTTTGAAACAGCAGTGAATGCTTTTAGAAGTTCAAAAATAAATACTTCTCTTCGCATGTTGTATCAGTAAACTGATTTTTTTTTTTTTTACTTTTAGTTTTATCTTCTAAGTTTATATCCTATATCCTATACTCTCATTTGTTCAAGAGAAATTTTTTTTTTCTTCTTTTTTCTTCTTTATAACACGGAACCAAGGGAAAATAAAACTGTGAAAACAAAATCTACCCTAGGTTCACTTTGGGCATGTTTTAGGTGAATTTCAAGGATTGCCCTAGTATAGAAATAGAGTCCACTTTGGCCTAGGATACAGGGCACAGACTCTAAGAGGGGCACTGTGTGATGTCCTTCCAGGTGAGCCAGGGGGAGGCACCATTCAGTCTTTTCCTACATATCTAAGTCCAGTTCCCTCACAGACTATCCATAATTAGCACCAGGGCATTGCTTCTCAGGATTCTTCTCAAATGACGTAACTTCTGTTAACTTTCTCTACCCATATCCTCTCTCTGATCTCACTTACTCCTATAGGCCAGTCATCACTTCCATACTGATGCCTCTTTTTTTCTTTTGAGAAGAGGAGAGAGAAGCAAGGGCAGAGGGAGAAGGAGAGGGAGAAAGAGAATCTCAAGCAAGCTCTACACCCAGTGCAAAGCCCAACACAGGGCTTGATATCACGACGTTGAGATCATGACCTGAGCTGAAATCAAGAGGGGGACACTTGGGGCGCCTGGGTGGCACAGCGGTTAAGCGTCTGCCTTCGGCTCAGGGCGTGATCCCGGCGTTGTGGGATCGGGCCCCACATCACGCTCCTCCGCTATGAGCCTGCTTCTTCCTCTCCCACTCCCTGCTTGTGTTCCCTCTCTCGCTGGCTGTCTCTATCTCTGTTGAATAAATAAATAAAATCTTAAAAAAAAAAAAAAAAGTCGGACACTTAATCGACAGAGCCACCCAGGCGCCCCTTTCATGACTCTTAATATACAGCTTTAGGTTAAGTTTCACAATGTTGCCAATTTTACAGACCCGATGCCTAAAAGACATATATAAAATTGTACTAAAACTCAATGTCAATTACACTGAACTCATTGTATTACCCTAAACTCAGTACCATCTACCTCATCTTGGCATATGACCATGCATTTCAGAACTTAGGCTAGATATAGAATTCTTTGTTCTGTTATCTTATAGAAGCAGTTCTTCCCATGTTCTAGGAAATGTACATATTCCTTTTTTTTTTTTTTTAAGAACACCTTTCTCCTTCCACACTTCAGCCATAGGGTTCCGATCACAGGCCCCTGTCCTCTCCATGTGAGTTAGTTAGCAGGGGAGTGGGAAGGTAAAGGGTTCATGTCGCCCACGTAGCTGCCAACTGACGTAGTGCATCAAAGCTATACTCAGCACCTTATTATTTTCTACATTCTTATCCATAACTTATAGGAAAATAAGGAAGTGAGTTTATCATTTGGTGACCAGTTGGCATATCAAGTAGGAGGTGTAATCCATCCAGTGAATGACAGGAGACATTGACCGCAGAAGTTAGGATTTGGAAAAAATAAAATATTACATAATCTGAAAAAGCCTAATTTCAAGGGGCAGCTTTAAAGGTTAATTGCATAAATATGGAACAAATGACCTACCTTAGCAGATAAACCTGGACTATTACTTGTTCACAGCTCAAAATGCTAATATATACATACTTAGTAGAATGTTCATATCAAGACTGATAGTGGTCCCATTAGATTATAAATTAATTAGTTCACTCTGGAGAATTATATCCAGGTGAAGCGAGCTTTGTCCTTTCAAAGAATGCCTACAAATAAATGCAATCCCAAAGAAGACAATCTGAACGCTCAGAGATTTGGAAGGGGGTATCGAAGAGACTGATCAGGATAATAATGTACACTTATTCTGGAACCTAGTATAATATGGGGGAAGGCCTGTCACATTTTTTTCTTTTTAATGTTTTTAAAGAATGGCTGTATTTACCCAGAGTGCAAGAACAGGGGTGGATATTATAGGATGGCCGTTTTTGTGTCATTATTAGGCAAATATTTTTTTAATATTTAAAATTTTTGAAAGTGAAATGGGCTGGTTTACAATGAACAAGCTTTCTGAACAGGGAGTCTGAAGCTGATAATCACATGTCAGATATGCTATAGATATGGTTCTTGAAAGAATTTATCATTTCTTAAGGTTTTCTGAAGCATGACCAAGAGCCATTCTAATCTTCTTCAGCCTTCCACTTTCAGTCATTACATAGCTAGAATGCCATTAGTCCAAGACTATAATTAGCCCAATTATTTTGGTATCTTTACTTTCCCATGGAGATTTTTCCCTAGGGATGGGAGCATTTATAGATGACAGAGTGAAGCTATCTGTTTTTGCACTTAACAGTGGCGACCATCTTTTTTTTTTTTTTTTTAAGATTTTATTTTTGTGAGAGAGCGAGCGCGAGCAAGTGCGCACACAAGGTGGGGGGTCAAGGGAGAAACAGACTCTCCACTGAGCAGGGAGCTTGATGAGGGGCTATCCCAGGACCCAGGGATCATGACCGGAGCCAAAGGCAGTGGCTTAAACTACTGAGCCACCCAGGCGACCCCCAGTGGTGACCATCTTGATAGCTATGAAATCTCCACTGAACTACATACAGAAGTCAAGAGGCTATAGATAAGGTGCTAATCCCCAGCCATGAGACTCCTCCTTGCCCCCAAGTGTTCAACATTACAAGAACAAGGTGAGTTCACAACTCTTCCTCTAAAAATACTCTCACATTTATTTAACAAATATTCTTGAATACCTAATATTGCCAGACACAGCCAAAACTAAAAAGAGCAGCAAGTTCTGTATCAAATTTCTTTCATCTTTCCATAAGGGCATATTTTTTTTCTTTTTTTTAAATTTTAATTCAGTTAATATATAATGTATTATTGGTTTCAGAGGTACAGGTCTATGATTCATCAGTCTTATATAATACCCAGTGCTCATTACATCACATGCCCTTCTTAATGTCCATCCCCCAGTTACGCCAGCCCTCCATCCCCCCCCCCATCAATCATCAGTTTGTTTCCTATGATTAAGAGTTTCTTATGGCTTGTCTCCCTCTCTGGTTTTGTCTTGTTTAATTTTTTCCTCTCTTCCCCTATGATCTTCTGTTTTGTTTCTTAAATTCTACATATCAGTGAGATAAGACGATAATTATCCTTTTCTGATTGACTTATTTTGCTTAGCATAATACTTTCTAGCTCTATCCACTCATTGCAAATGGCAAGATTTCATTTTTTGATTGCTGAGTAATATTTCATTGTGTGTTTGTGTGTATATACACACACACATATATATATACACACATAAAGAAGATGTGAGATATATCTATCTATCTAAATATATCTTTATCCATTTATCTGTTGATGGACATCTGGGCTCTTTCCATAGTTTGGCTATTGTGGACATTGCTGCTATAAACAATGGGGTGCAGGTGCCGTTTCGGATCACTATGTTCGTATCTTTGGGGCAAATACCCAGTAGTGCAATTGCTCGGTCGTAGAATAGCTCTATTTTCAACTTTGTGAGGAACCTCCATACTGTTTTCCAGAGTGGCTGCACCAGCTTGCATTCCCACCAACACTGTAGGAGGGTTCCCCTATCTCTGCATCCTCACCAACATCTGTCTTTTCCTGTCTTGTGAATTTTAGCCATTCTGACTGGTATGAGGTGGTATCTCATTGTGGTTTTCATTTGTATTTTCCTGATGTGGAGTGATATTGAGCATTTTTTCATGTGTCTGTTGGCACTTGGTGTCTTCTTTGGAGAAATGTCTATTCATGTCTTCTGCTCATTTCTTGATTGGATTATTTGTTTTTGGGGTGTTGAGTTTGCCAAGTTCTTTATAGATTTTGGACACTAGCCCTTTATCTGATATGTCATTTGCAAATATCTTCTCCCATTCTGTCAGTTGTTTTCTGGTTTTGTTGACTGTTTCCTTTGCTGTGCAAAGCTTTTTATCTTGTTGAAGTCCCAATAGTTCATTTTTGCCTTGGTTTCCCTTGCTTTGGAGACGTGCCTAGTAAGAAATTGCTGCAGCCAAGGTCACAGAGGTTGCTGCTTGTGTTCTCCTCAAGGATTTTGATGGATTCCTGTCTCACATTTAGTTCCTTCATCCATTTTGAGTCTACTTTTGTGTATGGTGTAAGGAAGTGGTCCAGTTTCATTCTTCTGCATGTGGCTGTCCAATTTCCCCAACACCATTTGTTGAAGAGACTGTCCTTTTTCCATTGGATATTTTTTCCACTTTGTTGAAGATTAGTTGACCATAGAGTTGAGGGTCCATTTCTGGGTTCTCTATTCTGTTCCATTGATCTATGTTTCTGTTTTGTGCCAGTACCATACTGTCTTGATTATTACAGCTTTGTAATAGAGCTTGAAGTCCAGAATTGTGATGCCACCAGTTTTGGTTTTCTTTTTCAACATTCCTTTGGCTATTCGGGGTCTTTTCTGGCTCCATACAAATTTTAGGAATATTTATTCCAGTTCTGTGAAAAAAAAAGTTGATGCTATTTTGATAGGGATTGCATTGAATGTGTAGATTGCTCTAGGTAGCATAAACATTTTAACAATATTTGTTCTTCCAGTCCACGAGCATGGAACACTTTTCCATTTCTTTGTGTCTTCCTCTATTTCTTTCATGAGTGTTCTATAGTCTTCAGAGTAGAAATCCTTTGTCTCTTTGGCTGGGTTTATTCCTAGGTATCTTATGGTTTTGGGTGCAATTGTAAATGGAACCAACTCCTTAATTTCTTTTTCCTCTATTTCATTGTTAGTGTATAGAAATGCAACTGTTTTCTTTGCATTGATTTTGTATCCTGACACTTTGTTGAATTCCTGTATGAGTTCCAGCAATTTTAGGGTGGAGTCTTTTGGGTGTTCCACATAGAGTATCATGTCATCTGCAAAGAGTGAGAGTTTGACTACTTTTTTGCCGATTCTGATGCCTTTTATTTCTTTTTGTTGTCTGATTGCTGAGGTTAAGACTTCTGGTACTATGTTGAACAACAGTGGTGATAGTGGACGTCCCTGTCGTGTTCCTACCTTAGGGGAAAAGCTCTTAGTTTTCCCTCATTGAGAATGATATTCACTGTGAGTTTTTCATCTATGGTTTTTATGATGTTGAGGTAGGTTCCCTCTATACCTACACTATGAAGAGTTTTAAGAAAGGATGCTGTACTTTGTCAAATTCTTTAGCTGCATCTATTGAGAGGATCATAAGGTTCTTGCATATTTTTTTGTAATCTTGCTGCCTCTTACCTTGCAGTTTGCACATTTTATAAGGGCTCTTCACTTGTTGCAAAATGTCACCAATACTGATAAGGCCAGTTACTGTTTGCAAAATTTCTTCTTCCTTTGCACTGAAGAACAACAGTGTAGAAGGTTATATCATCTGAACCATTTCATGGGCAGTAAGGTTATAAAAGCAATACAGCTTTTAATAGATTTTAAATATTTACATGGTAGAAGGATTTTGAAAAGTGATACACAGTATCTCTAGCTACATGGCATTCTGTAAGTTTCCAAAGACCGAATCTATAACTTAAGGAAACTGAGATTTTTGTTTTCATTAATGTTGAGCACTCACACATCAAAAATGTGTACAATCCCACAAAGATTATACCATTTAGATTGAATATTTCCCTGAACTCTAATTCAGCTCTTTCAACACACACACACACACACACACACACACACACACACACACACACAGACATAATGTCTTAATTTGGTCTCTTCTACCGAAATTAAACTGTTGTTGGATCTAGTTCTTATTTTCGTATTTGTCTAAATATGTATATTGTAGAAATAAATGAAGACCAATAAAATGGACAAAGAGGCAATTCAAGTTTGCTATTGCAAGAGAGTGAGTCCTATCTCTTGTGTTTGGCAGAGGCTCAAGACAGACAGGGAGTAGGAGTGGTTTATGGAGGAAAAAGAAGAAAGGCCTCAGGTACATCCAATTGGAGACTGCTGGCAGTGAGGAGTTGGAAGCTTGCTAACTGTAAGTGGGGCATCTTGCATGATTAGTTTGAGGAACATATTAGGTTTTCATTGTCTGGTCCTGAGTTGGGAGCAGGGAGGCAAAGCGAAAGCTGGCAATCATTGACCAGGTCCTGTCTGTTTGGGGTTGATTTATACAGGGCTTGTGGTTTGCCTTCCAGTCCTGTTTGCTACAGAGATTAGGGGCCACAGAGAGCTCAATTTTCACATATAGTCAGGTCATTGCCCATTTGAATATTCAGTCTCTCAGCGTTGTATCTAAAATAAAACAGTCTCAATTTGTCAAGAACACTTTTTCTCATTAAGCACCATAAAATATATCTCTATAAAGTATAGTTGGGAGGCAATTCTTCTGAGTCTCTTGTTTTTCCACACATCTTGCAAGCAGAGGCATGTACATTTTTTTCATTCCAGATTATTTTTCAAGAATGTTTGTATAGGGAACAGCCTTGGAACACAGAGATAGTAACTTTCTCCAGAAAAGAGCACAACTGTGCTTACAACCTGGTGTAACAAAGATAATGTGTCCCTCCAGGGAAAAGTTTGGGTAGGTTTGCTTTATAAGACATTTGAGTAGTCTAAGTTTAAACTTCCTCAACAGTAATGTAAAATCACGATGTATGTAACAGCCACTTGGGGCATCCCATATGTCTTTGTGGGACTTGGAGGCAAGGGGAACTGGAGCAAACAGGAAGCTCAAGCCGTTTGCTATGCTGTAAGAGAGAAAGTCCTTTGTCTCTGACCCAAGAGTGTCATGTCTTCTCCAACATCCAAGAAACTGTGGCAGGATAACTTGTTAGTGTAAAAACAGGATAAAATCTCAGATCTTCTGCTCTTCATAAGTACTAGGTATTACACCCCACTAATCATATAAGGAAACACTGTGTGTTCTTCCCTGTAATTTGAGAACATAACCAGGATTATACGAGTAATGCACAAAAAATGTAAAAGGTACCCTGGAAAAACTCAAATTGCTGGGAATGGTCAACAATCCCAGTACTGACAGATGAAAGATCACTCCATACTTTGCAGTCAAAGAGAGGAGAAGGCAAGGGAGTCAACGCAGAGAGGCAAGATCCTTTGCTCTTCTTTGCCCCTGCTTTTATTGGTCCTTCAGGATAACCACAAATCCTTATCACTGTTCCTCAAGGACATGATGTGTGACAAGGGATCTTACTGAAACTGGGAGGATCTGTTTACTGGAAAGATACAATATGCTAATTTGCGTGTTCAACGAGTTCTGCTAAACTTAGCCTAAGGGACAATGCCTACATCTCTTAGGGCACAGGGTGACTGTTTGGGCTAGGAAAGTTTCGGGAAGGCAACTCCCCACGGCATTCCAATGGCAGAGTGGTCACGCAGGCCTTGGCATTCCAAAGGCGCATGCCCTTCTCTGAAACCTTCCCTGCCCTCAGCGGCCTCTGTGTTACATTTTAGCAAGCCAGGTATTAAGGCTGATTTCATGCTCTATGTTAACCCCAACATTCAGATTGTCTTTGGTAAATGGAAACAATTTAATGCTCAATGACAGGTGGGGTTAATGAAATAAGGTTTCTGATTGTGTTTATCAAGATGTATGTGCACTACTATTCCTTGGGTGGCTCATATTTGAATAAGGCAATCATCAAAACTATAAGAATGCAAAAGATTACAGAAAATGCTTAGATTTAATTTATGTTTAATACTTAATATATCAGCTTTTTCAAATCTCATAAAAAATAATTGCAGCAAAGGTAGCAAACATCACTACCTCACGATAAAATATCCGTGCACCTGGCATACCTAAATCGTTTACTTATAAGCTGCCAACATTTTCATCTCAATGAAAATAGATCTAACTAGAAGAATTTGTATGCTTAAAATATATCTAAATAATCACCCTTGGGTTGGAAAAATAAATGCTATTTTTCAAAATGTACTTAATCAAGTAAGATAAGCTTTTAAATCCCTGCTGTATAGTTGGAGCACAGAAGACTATCCAGCATGTTGTAGACTGTTACGATGTACAGTGATGGGTCCTTCTATAAGTCAGGTTATTATTTATAAGGTGTTTGTTAGTTTAGTGTTTTGTTATCTGAGAATTTTTAAATAAATCCTTCTAATTTATCCAATTAGAAAATCTGAGACTGCATAGATTAAGTATTTTTGAAAAAATAACCCAGGGCTTGGATTAGAATATTTGGCTTCAGAGTTTACCATGTGCTGAAAAGCCACTGAGGCAAGAACATTTCTAAAACTGCCGGAGCATTGCGTTTTCTTTTTGAAAAGTGAGGCCCACAGACTTTAAACTTCAACGCAAACTACTTTTAAAAATAAAAGCTAAGTACATGAGGAATGATAAATCAATTGAAAGTATCCATCACATACTGTTTTTCCTTCTTTAGAGGGTGTAATATTTTATCTGTATGGTAGGGATTATAATGTTCATTTTCAGGAATTGGGGGCAGCTTCAGGCAAATATATATCCCGAACATAATTATACATCCAAAGGGAAGGTTTGTGAATGTACTGGGACCAAATATCTCCTGGTTTTAACCAAGAAGATATGACTGTCACCCGAAACACCATCATATTCAAATTCATTAGTTATGAGTTGTGCTGCCATAACATTTCTCAAACAATTTAAATGAGATCTAGAATAAGAAACTTAAAAGAAGGAGAATTAAATTGTTTCCTGTCATTCAACAAATAATTTTAATGGCTGATTCCCAGAGGCCAATACTAGTTATTTCATCATGAACATTTTTAATATGAATCATAGTAAGTCACCCATGTCTGATAATTTGATAAAAATACTTTGAGCACATCCAGCATCCCTTCTCCTGCTCCACACTTACAATGACACCTTCAGATTTATAAATTCGTCTCTGGAGTGGCAAAGAGAAGAGCTCTTTGCAGTGGGACAGCCCTAGTTCTTGAGTCAAGTGACCTACTAATGTGTCATTTTCGTCTTTAGATTGCTGTGAGTTTATCTCGCAGAGTCTGAAAAACTACAATCATACTATTACTTTTCTCAACCTGAAAAATGGAGGACCAGATCCTGGACCATAGCAATCCTGCACTATTACTGGTGGGAGACTCTAGCTGAACCAGCCCACCTGTTTCTCCTTTATTGGCATAATGAGCTTCTGAAAGAGGTTTTGTATAAAACATAGCCATTCATTTGAAACTCAGAAAGAAGAGAAGTGGGGGTTCTGAAGAAAACCCCAGCTGAAAAGATAGTCCCTCAATCTGGATAGAAGTGACTGTAAACTCCAAACAAAGGTGTTTATAGGAAATTAATGTTCTCTCAAATCTCATTCCAAACCAGCTCCTGTTTTTGGAGGTGAGATGATTGACAAAACTGAATGAAAAAGGATAGTTTGGATGCAAATTCAAGAGCCCAGGAGTGTCTGATATAGCAACAGATCAGATCCTAGGGAAACCATCTAAGAAGAGGTGAAAAATCCAGGAAGCACTGTTCAACTCCAGACAAGGGTTGGAGAAGAGATCCTGTCATATGGCTGAGCAACAGGGCTGTCCAATCACTCGCATATGGCATATGCACAGAAACATTGTCAGACGGCACATTCTCCATCACTTTACATCACAAATTAAATGGTTATGTGCAGCGGGACTTTAAGTCCTGAGCCTTTTGATGGCATGCAAACCTAAATTTTAGTTTCCCACTCCTTTAAGCTAAGACATCAAATTTATTTTAAATCATACTTGCTCTTCAGAACAGTATCTATTATGGCGAAGACTTTGTGTGTGGGGCTAGCAGGTTAATTGACAATTATTGACATCATCCTAATAGCCAGTAAAGACGAGACTGGAAGAGAAGGTCCTCTCAGCAGTGGTTCTTACTTGACCATTGAAGAAGAAGGACATGGAATTTAGATGTATTGCTACCAAGGAACAGGTACGTAAAGGCAGATTCGGCATCCATTAATAATATATACAATACAGCCAAGTCTTGGCTATCTTCAGAGAATCTCAGCAGGGGTTCTATGAAGATGCCATTAGGTAGGTAAAACAAATCCAAGTAGAATCTGGCCAAAGAAAATTTCAGGCAAGTGGGAAATGGTTGTCATTAAATAAGGAAATCTACCGCAGTTAATTATTAGGGCAAATTGGTCTGGGGCTCAAGCTACAGAACTCCAGTATCCTAAAGGACTGGCAGTATCTACATAGGATCCCAAAATGAAGGAAGTGGGATTCCAGGTAGATCCAAGCCTCGGGGTCACAGGTTGTTTACAAAATCCAGTCATGTTGTTTGAATTCTTCCTACTTATGGTCAGAGAAACCAAACAAAAAATGGCCACATCTGTCCATATATCTGCTGCCCTGTAATTGATTACTTCATATTTATTTGTTTACCACATTAACTGTCTCTCAACCTCCTGCTTTTTCACCCCATATGTAGTTTCTCTTGTCCAGAAGAGTTCTTGGATATGTAAACTCAAAGTTGATTTCCTGATTATTTTAGCTTCTCAGATGACCATACTGGATTTGGCGGCCTGTTCTCTATGTGTGTTTTCTGACTCATACTCTAGATCCACTAGTTCTGCCCCATGATATCTAGTCTCAGGCCCCACACACTGCTACTGTTCCTTAGGGGAATCTTACTCCATTTGTTGTCCTAGAGTACAAACAATCAGGATTTACCTTTACTCAGCTTCTCAGCTGTGAATATCATTAATGTATAAATATATATAGTGAATAAGACAGAGACCAGGTTGCTAGACTTGGAATACAATGGTAAATATAAATGAATTAGTTACTATAAATATATGATCAAATTTCATGAACTCATAATCTGCATCTGCTTAATTTGAGGATTCTTAATCCCTTGTATTGTCCGTCCTCCTCTGTATGTATTTCTGGAAGGCTCATGAAGATGCTTCATTCCCATGGTTTTCACATTCAGGCATCAGGAACTGAAGTTCCTGTTAATAGCCAACTGAGCAGTTCTCTGCCAGGCGCCGTCTCAGCTGGGCTGGACACAGTGAGCGTATGCACATAGGGTACCACCCCACTATTAGGGATGAGCACCTGTTTTGCTTGGGAGTCCTACTTTTTATGGTGAGCACTGCAGCTACTCCACATCAGCTTCCAGGTGCTCAAGTTAGCATTTGGGAGGCAAAAGATGCAAGTAGGGTTTATAGCAAAACTGAGAGAACTCACTTTTCCCCATTGGGTGACAACGTTTTTTTAACAGATCCCAAAGCAAGAGTTTCTGTGCTGCAAGACATAGCATAGCAGCCGTTTTTGTTTTGTTTTGTTTTTCATTTGTCCTCACAACTTGTTCCTTTCCTAGGACTTAAAGGGCTGGCCTGAGGACAAATTCAGTTTATAGACACTCTACTGTGTCCAGACTGCATGGTCCCCTCAGGACAATAAGAATTAGTCGCAAAAACTCAATGTCCTGACTCCGTCCCATAGAATGTGCTCAACCAGGCAGACTCACACTTCGGCTACATATGTTCCATCTCCAAACTGCTCACTTGAAAAAGCAGGTGCCCAATTCTTGGAACTCGATTTACCTTGAGTTAACAAAGGAAGACTGACTTGGTAGGCTGCTGATGAGGGAGTAAGCAGAATTAGATACACCACACTACAGAGGTTCTCAGGCCTCGCTATGTGCAAAAATCAGAGTTTTACAATTAATGATGAGGTTCAGGGTGTTTATACAACTTGTGCAAAGTCAAATAGCAAGTAAAGGATGGTCTGAGATGGGATTTAAAGTGAGATTTCTTCAAGGTTAAAGTTCATGCTCTTTCTACAGTGCTACATTACTTCCCTATAAGGTATATGTACACACACACACACACACACACACACACACACACACACACACATATTCCTAACTAAGGAGTTAATTTAGACCCCAAAAAAACATAGAAGCGACCTTAACTTGAGGTGTCAGAATTTTTCTCCATACCGTAAACTGCATCATTTGAAATGTTTCCTGAGGGACATAATATCTAAATATCATCAGGGCATGTGAATGTCATATATTATATATTTATGAATGTGAATTATAAAAATAGAATGTTGACCATGAAAATATAGACATGATTCTGATGATTTATCATGAAAACGGCTTTGAAATTGATGGAAAGTTGCTTAGAATATAAAATTGCATACATAATACAGTTTGATCTTGTACTGCTGATTACGTTAATTCCTTCTGATGGGCTGAGAGAAAATGTAAGCAGACAGCTTTGTGACACAGAGCACATCATAAGAGTTTAACTGAATTTTTCACCTGATTTGAGCTGCATAAATTACTAGATCACTCAGTTTTCCCTTTGAAACTCTCCCATCGGGGATTCCACAAACCCCCAATTAACCCTAACAAGAGAGCCAAGGTACTAAAATGCATGTCTGGAATATGTTCACTGTTTTGTTACTTTAGTGCTTGGGGCCCAAACTGCTACTCAGTTCTGTTCTTCCCTCTTCTTTAATAACAAAACCCAGATATCATTCTAGGTAATAATTTTCATAGCTAAATAACTAGATTTCCCAGTCTCCCAAGCAGCTGGAGATGACTAATAAGAAATAAGTGGAAGTTGTGGGTAGGTTTGAGAGAAAGTTATTTTAGAAGCAGTCAGAGCTATCAGGTACCCCTTCTTTTATTCCTGCTGGTTCTTTAAAATGCAGATATGATGACTAGAGCTCCATCAGTCATTTTGGATCAGGAGGTGATCCTAAAGATGGAGGACCCATGCAAAGAATGGTAAAATGGAAAGAAAGAAAAAAAATTAGGTGCTTTATTGAATCACCACATGGCAATCAAAATAGCTCTGTATTACACATTCCTAGTGTTCCAGTATGAGAGAGAGACAAAGAAAGAGACAGAGAGAGAAAAAAAAAAGAGAGTGAGAAAGCAAGAACAGTGAGCAAGAGAGAAACTTTTATCATATTGAAGCCAGTGTTATTTCTGGTCTTTGTTACTTGCAGCCAAATTAATTCTAAGGTGATACATTGTCTGTTCCAACTAGGGTCAAATGGTGAGCAATGGAAAAAAAGGTCATCTAAGCAGTGGCTATAATGATATGTCTAGGATGTTGACTTGCTCATTTTTAAGGCCTCATCTTTTATCTATTCTGTCACAATTCTTCATTATTTGAAAGTTGTATTATTTTTTCCAAATAAAACTACATCATTTAAATACAGAAAACTGACTTTGAGGGGATATTAGCAGTCAGCATGGTATAATGGAAAGGACCTGGGATTTAGAACCTGAGTTCTGAATTCAAATTCCAACTCTAAAACGGGAATAGTAAGAGCCACCTCATGGGACTGTTGGTTAACATAATGCTATTAAGTGTAATACTCAATAATGGCAGGTATTTTTATTATTTAAGTTCTATAACAAACCCATTCCAAAGCTTAGGAATAAATGGTTATTGTCTCTATAAAGCTCTCTAACATTATTATTAATCTGACTGAATCATTATTTTTACCAGTCCTGAGCACTCTTGCCATTTATGTTTTATGTGTGCTTGTTTTTTCTACAGATTCTAAATTCTTTATACCTCAAATCACTACCAGAGGCCCTTCTACACAGTGACTAGTCAAGAAATATTTGAGGCTGCTGCTCTAACCACATCTGTTCTCACAAATAGCAGAAAACATATGGAGGATAGCAGGGGTTGGTTGTAGCAATCAGAATCCTGTTATTTCTTTATCGTTGAAGTTATGTGTATTTTAAGCCATGAACTAGCAGCATAAGCAGTAATAAAGGCCATTTTGACAACTTACATCATGTGAACAGGCCTTAATTATTGTAGTTACACATTATACCTTATTCTCATTCTAACCCAATTTATCTATACCTTCTGCAAATTTCTAGGACAACTTCGTAGCTGTACAGAGGCTGCTTCCATGCACACTCTGGTACACACTCAATCCTTTTATCACCAGATTCATAGGTTCTTTCATGGATATTTTAAGATGGCTTTTGGTATCATATTAGAAAATAGACAAATCCAATTTTATATTGGTTGTGTGTGTCAGATTAAATTCAAGCTGAATTGTTAGCTACTAAAACAACTAAAACCTTTTTCTGATTTTCTTATTCAATAGTATGTGAAAATAACCTAGCAAGCCATTTCTAGTTAGTGTCATTATAATTTCAGCATGACTTCAGCATTTGGAAACATAATTATGTAATTAGTTTTAAGTATCTATTAGTACATATTATCATCAATGAGGTATTTTTAAACAACATTCAAATCAATCTATCTTTGAGGACCTTACTCTAGAAAAGTTATTAATGGTAGTATTGCTAAATTCTGATTATAAAACAAGTATCAAATACAGATTATTACATGTAGGTAAAGCAGACAGTCATAATCAAGCAATTGCAAAACTAAATACTAGTGCAAAATAATAATGTACCTATGCCCCTAATTAAGATGCAGTTCAAAGGACATTAATCAAGCGGCATATTCATGTTACACTTCAAATTTAACATGTCCTCTTACTGCATATTATCGTGTTATACAATTAGGCAAAAACATGAACAATTATCTACAAAGGAAATAAATTTAGATACTTTATGAATGAATCAGTGATAATATTTCATACTGAGAAGGAATGCTATGCATACTTATGCGTATAAAATTCACCTTACTTAGTTCAACTAATATACATTGAGATTATTCTATGTTAAGGTATTAAATCAGGTCTTGGGGATTTTTAAAATTTTTTGTAATTTAAATTTAATTAGCCAACTGATGGTACATCATTAGTTTCAGGTGTGGTGTTCAATAAATTATCAGCTGCATATAACACCCAGTGCTCATCACATCACACGCCCTCCTTAATGCCCATCACCAAATTATCCTATTCCCCCCGCCCACCTCCAGCAACCATCAGTTTGTTTCCTATAGTTAAGAGTCTCTCATGGTTTTTCTCCCTTTCTGATGACTTCCCATTCTGTTTTCCCTCCCTTCCCCTCAGTCCTCTGTCTTGTTTTTCATATTCCACGTATGAGTGAAGCCATATGATAATTGTCTTTCTCTGATTGACTTATTTCACTCAGCATAATACCCTCCAGTTCTGTCCATATTGATGTAAATGGTAAGTATTCATCCTTTCTGATGGCTGAATGTGTGTGTGTGTGTGTACATATATACATACCACATCTTTATCTATTCATCCATCAATGGACATCTCACCTCTCTCCAGGTCTTGGGGATTTTAAAATTACTTATATATATTCCTTACCTCCAGGGTGCTCACAGTCTAAAAAGGGATAATTACAATGTGATGTAGTAAATTCAGTTACACACACACACATACATATGTATACAAACACACACACACACACACACAATACTGTTTGCAAACTGATAAAGGACAATTACCCAGCTGCCAACTTTTGGGACGGTTTTCTAGAGGATATGATACTTAAAGAATCAAATTTAGACTGACTTTCAACATCTCATTAATTTACTTTTTGTGCACTGTTGGCTCTTCAATTTGACGTAATCCTCTCCACTGAGGACAAACAGAAATTTTCAAGGGAAGAGGAGCAATATGAATGGCAGCATCATTGCTCTCCCCCTACCAGTTTCATTCCAAGTCACCATCATCAAAAGCTAAGGAAAGGACTGACAGAAAACACAATTAAGAAATATCTGAATTAAGGGTAAAAATCAAAAGAGACACATATGCTACAAAAAATTGAAGAATTTGTTCTAGGTGAAATACAAATGGGACGAAGTAATTTTCAGACTCTAAGCAAAGCAGTTTATCTGAAAGTTGCTGCTACATAAGATAATTATATAAGAGGTACTGGCAAAAGCAACAATAACTCTAAACATATTTTGAGAGCAAGCCAAAGATGAGAGTGACTTATCGGAGAGAAAGATGTCCACTACATTTGGAACTCTTTTTTTTTTTTGTAATCAAGGAAACAATTATGAATCCACTGGCAACTGTGGCCAACTCCAAGTGGATTATTGAAAAAAAGATACATTTTTCATGAATCGATAAATTCTATGCGCCATAAATAATTTTGTTTTCTTATTTTTTAAGACTTTATTTTTTGAGAGCAGTTTAAAGTTCATAACAAAATTGAGGGGAAGGTACAGAGATTTCCTGTTCACCCCCTCCCCCATATATACTTAGTCTTTCCTCATTATCAACATCTCGCTTTAGAAATGGTACATTTGTTGCAAATGATGAACTTCTATTGACACATTATAATCATCCATAGTCCATAGTTTACATTAAGGTTCACTCTTGGCATTGCGCTTACTATGGGTTTAGACAAATGTGTAATGACATGTGTCCATCACTATAGTATCATCCAGAGAATTTTCCAGGCCCTAAAAATCCTCTGTTTTGCTTATGCATCCCTTGATACCCACACCCAACTCTCATCCCAAACTATTGGCAACCACTGATCTTTTTTTTTTTTTTTTAATCTATATCCATAGTTGTGCCTTCTCTAGAATATTAGATAGTTGGAATTATACAGTATGTAGCCTTTTCAAGAGTGGCTTCTTTCGGTGAGTAATATGCACTTAAGATTCCTCCATGTCTTTTCATGGCTTGACAACTCATTTCTCTTTAGCACAGGATAATACTCCATTGTTTAGATTTACCAGTTTATTTACCTACCCACTGAAAAATATCTTCAGTGCTTCCAGGTTTTAACAAGAAAAAAGCTACTCTAAATATCCATGTGCACATGTTTGTGTAAAAATAAGTTTTCAGTTCCTTTGCATAAATACGAAGGACCATAATTGCTATATCATATGGTAAGAGTATGTTTTCTTTTGTATGAAATGATCAAACTGTCTTCCAAAATAGCTGTACCATTTTGTATTCCCACCAGCAATGAATGAAAGTTTCTGTGGCCACATTGTTCCCAGCATTTGGTGTTGTGAGTGTTCTGGATTTTAGCCATAGGTATGTAGTGGCATCTCGTTATTATTTTAATTTGTGTTTCCCTGATGTCATAGGAGATGGGGCATCTTTTCTTATGCTTATTTGCCATCTGTGTATCTTCTTTGGTGAGGTGTCTGTTAAAGACTTTGGCCTATTTTTTAATTGAGTTGTTGGCTTTCTGACTCTTGAATTGTGTAAATTCTCTGCATGTTTTAGATAATAGTCTGTTAACAAATGTATCTCTTGCAAATGTGTTTTCCCAGTCTCTTGCTCCTCCTCTCTCACATTCACTTGACATTGTCTTTCACAGAGCAGAACGTTTCTTTTTGGTTTTTTTTTCTCATTTTTTTGCTGTTCGTTTTGTTTTGTTTTTTAATAAGGTTCAGATTATCAGTTAATTCTTTCATGGATTGTATATCTTGGGTATTATATCTAATTGGACATCACCATACCCAAGGTCATCCAAGTTTTCTCCTATGTTACCTTCTAGGAGTTTTATTCTTTTGGATTTGACATTACTGTAGTTTATTTTGAGCTAATTTTTGTGAAGGGTGTAAGGTCTGTCTAGCTTCATTTCTTTGCATGTGGATGTCCAGTTGTTCCAGCATCATTTGTTGAAAAGATTATCTTTCTTCATTGTACTGTCTTTACTACATTGTCAAAGATCAGCTGACTGTATTTACAAAGGGCTCTCTATTATGCTTCATTGATCTATTTGTTTTCTTTTGTTAATACCACACTATCTTTATTACTGTTGTTTTATAAGAAGTAATGAAGTTGGGAACTATCAGCTCCCCAACTTTGTTCTTCAAAGTTGGCTGTTTGGGGTTTGGGTGTTTGTGGGTCTTTGCCTCTCTATATAAATTTTATAATTGTTGTCAATGCCCAAAATATAATTTACCAGTTATTTTATTGAAATTGCATTGACTCTATTATTCAAGTTGAGAGGAACTGACATCTTAACAATCTTGAGTCCTATCCATGACCAAGAAATATCTCTCCATTTAGTTCTTTCACTTCATTCAGTTTTGTAGTTTTCCCCATATAGATCTTACACACATTTTGTTAGATTTATATCTAAGTATTTCATTTTGGAGGAGCTAATGTAAACAATATTTGTGACTTTAATTTCAAATTACAACTTGTTGATTGTTGGTTTATGGAAAAGTGATGATTTTTTGTATATTAACACCATATTCTACAGCTTGCTGTAACTGCTTATCAGTTATGGGAGTTTTTTAATTCTTTCAGATTTTCTACATTTTCTATAGCTGATCATGTCTGTGAACAAAAATAGTTTTATGTCTTCTTTCTCAATCTGTATACATTTTATTCCCTTTGTCTTATTGCATTAGTTAGCACTTTTAGTATGATGTTGAAAAGGTGTTGTGCGAGGGGACATCCTTGCTTTGTACCTGATTTAGTGGGAAAGTTTCAAGTTTCTCATTATTAACTATGATGTTAGTGGTGGGTTTTTGTAGTTATTCTATATCAAGTTGCAGAAGTTCCCCCTATTACTAGTTTACTGGGTTTCTATCATGAATGGCTGCTGAATTTTGTCAGTGCTTTTTCTGCATCTATTGAGAATATCACGTGATTTTTCCTTTTTAGCTTCTTGATGTGATGGATTGCATTAATCAGTTTTGAAATGTTAATCCAGTCTTGCCTACATGGGATAAATCCTACTTGGTCATAATATATAATTGTTTTTATATATTGTTGGTTTAATTTGTTTATATTTTGTTGAGGATTTTTGCATCTATGTTCATGAGAGATACTGGTCTTTTTCTTGTAATGCCTTTGGTTTTGGTAATAAGGTAATACTTTTGATAATACTTTTGGTAATAAACTAAGTTAAGAAGTACTTTCATTATTTCTATCTACTGAAAGAGATTGTAGAGAATTAATGTAATTTCTTCCTTACACGTTTGTTAGAATTCACCAGTGAACCCAACTGGGATTGGTGTTTCCTGTTCGAGAAAGTTATTATTTATTGATTCAATTTCCTTAATAGATATAGGCTTATCCAGATTTCTAATTCTTCTTGTGCGAGTTTTGGCAACTGTGTTTTCCAAGGACTTGGTCCATTCCACTGAAGATTTGTGGGCATAGAGTTGCTCATTGTATTCCCTGATTGCCCTTTAATGTCCTCTTCTCTCCTACAGATCTGAAAAGAGTTGTTGCTTTTTCAATTTGTTCAACTTTTTATTTGTTGTTAGGCTATGTAATGACTTCTGTGGTCCTCAAATGTGGAACCAGGAACCAGAGGTCCTATTATTCCTTTTTATTTTTCAATTTACATAGACTTTTTAAGCATTTTTATTTTATTTTTGTAGGGTTTTTTTGGTCTAATGCTTTGAAAATAACACAATTGTATATCTTTTTAAATGTTTTCAAGAAGAATTTATCCTTTTTTCCAGATTTCTGGTTTGGAAGATTCATTTGTATTTATTCTTAGAGACATTTGCTTTTCTGGAAAAATATTTTGACTTCATTCAGCTTTTTAAAATGTCAAAATTTCCACTAATTATATCTGCTCTGAAAATTTGTATTCTGACAATATAATTTTTGTCAGAAATAAAAGATTTAAAATGAATTAAATTCCAGCAAATAAATGTAACAGACAGAATTAAATGAAAATGAATAATTTTAAGGTCTGGAAAATGAGTAAAATATTTTAATACATATAAAATATATGACTGTATCTTACTGTACACCATTAAGAAAATTTCTTCAGAAGATAAAAATTAAACACCAATGGTACAAAAGAATTGAAAAATACTTTTTTTCTATACACTGATTTTTTAAAATTTATATACTCTTTCAACTACTTGATCCACACAAATTGTTTTAAAACAAATGATGCATTCCCAAAACAGCAACAGCAACAAGAAGTCTATGGAATTGTGGCTTTTCTCATACTCAAGATTTCCCTGAGATAAAAAGGCTACTTGTTTGACATTGTAAGTTAACCCCGATGGGTCTCAGGGATAAGTCAACAAAGGAAAAATTATAAGATATGATGGTTTATGTATTGATGACTATCTTTTTTTTTTTTTTAAATCAATGCTTATATTCCCTACTATACTTAGTCTTAGCTGCTGGAAAGAATCATGCCTGCTTTTGTATACACTGGAGTCTAACATAGTGTTTGATGTGATGTAGGGGCTTAATATATATTTTTAAATGAATGAACATTACACATTGATGGCAGCTTCCTTCTTATTTATGTATGAGTATATTTATGTAACAGTGTAAGTATCTCATTCAATTCATACCTGCTTTCTGCAGTATAATGTTGCTTTTGGTTTTGGGAGAAGGGAGACAGAGAGATGGTGAAAGGAAATTATTTCAGCAGGATGTCTCCCTCCTTTTGATAAAAAAAAATTAAGTAAGGTTTAAATGAGCTCTACACCACATAGGTTAACGGTACCCCCTGCTTTTTTTGTCTAACACAAAAGAGCCAGCATCTGTATGAATGCACATATCCTATAGATAATTCCATATTGTTTGTGGAGTTATAACCAAGAGAGAACTGCAAGCCATCAAAATAATCCAAAGATTTCAGCCCAGGTGTGGAGCATTTTTATTAGGCAGTAAGGACTGCATGGGGGAAAACGGCGTATAAGAGAAGCAGACACATTTTTCTGAGCATAAATATTATGTAAAACTCAACAATTGATATATTACTTTGAATTGAATATGTTCATCTTGGCCCAATAAAGAAATAGAGGCAAAGTTTAATGTTTCAAGTATCTCCCTAAAATTCATCCAAGTCAGGTAACCATTTGGGAAAATCATGCATAAAAAACCCCTTCTGCCGTTATTCTATTTCATTCATTATAATCAGAAATTAGAGTTTTGGGAAATAACTAGGCAAATGTACAACTTCTCCAATGATTGACTCTAAACTCAGGATAAGAAAATGAACTTTTCTCTTATAGAATCTAACTGCAGATATAATCATGCATTCATACAGAGGAGGCATTAGTGCTTAACTGCTTGAATGCGGCATACTAAAGGGTTTGAACAAGCATACATTTATGATTAGATTATTATGGAAGAGACTGCTTTCAAAGAATAAATGTAAGTTTATGATCTGTTAGCAAGGAGTTTATCCCAGCATAATCCACATCAGCCCTTCAAAGTCCCACAGGCACTCTGAATTCAACATGTCTCGTGCTAAACTCATTTTTACTTTATCTTTTTCCATACTTACTCTATTATTATTTATATTATCTATATCCAAAGGAATGACAACACCAATTCCCCAGTCTCCTAAGCCAGGAATATGAGAGAAACTTTTTATCATTTCTTTCTCTCAACATGCACATGAAATCTTTCAAAGTGACCAGATCATTCTCCATCCTTCATATCTCTCAAGTCCTTTGGAAAACACCATGTTCCAATATTCATCATTTTTATCTTAACTTTTGTAACAGCCTCCTAACTGATTTTCCTAATTTCAGTCATAGTCCTTTCTCACTGATTTTTTTCCCCTGTATGTGAAGAGTTTTTTTTTTTTTTTAATGCAAAAAAGAAACCACTTTCTTGTTTAAAACAATTCATTAGCCCCTATGGCTTTCAGAATAAAACCAAACTCTACCCCATAACACACTGGTACTCATGTATCTTTCCTTAGATCACTAGTTTTTCATCTCCCTTTTCACAACTTCAGCCTCTCATCCCTCTCAAACACAGCTGTTTCTCTTTCTAGATTAGACTCCTCCTATCCAAAAATTTGGTCAACTCAACATTCCTGAAGGACTCAACTAAATCATTTCCATTGAATTACTTGCTCTGACTACATTCCTCCAAAATTCCCAACTTTACTGTATTAGTACCTAAGCTCTATTTTTTTTTTAACTTGTGTACCTATTCATTAACAACTCAAAGGAAGCTAGAGTATATATATCTATATACTAGATAGATGCCAATAATCTAGCACAAAGCCTGCCTGGTACATTCATTAGCTGAGTAAATGAAGCAGAATACCATTCCACTGTGAAGAAAACTAGGATACATCTCCTCTTAAGCTACATACAAACACTCTAATGATTCAAAATGTAATATAAGTAAAAGACACTATCTGTAGCTACTTTATTCTCCTTTAAAGTTTCACCTCATGGGACCATAAAAATCTTTAACATATTTAATATATTTTAGAGAAATGAATTATTTCTGGTGCAGAATAAATATATATGTCTGGAGTAAATCTGATCGGGAAAAAATGAAATTTGTGTGAATAAAGTCATTGTCTATTGTTTTTACCAATACCAATTCTCTTTATGTATCTTCATTTTCCATATTAGATACATGGATAACATGACCATAATTTATGTAAAATGTTTTAATTCTCACCAAATCTAAAATTTTATAGCATTTGCTAGGTTCTCGCATATGAAAATTAAAAATTTCTTCAAGATTTATTTATTTTAGAGAAGGGGGGGAGAGGGACAGGAAGACAAAATCTCAAAAAGACCCCCCCACCCCCAAGTGGGGGCTCAATCTCATGACCCCAAGATCATGACCTGACCTGAAATCAAGAGTCAAGAGTCAGAGGTTTAACCAACTGAGCCACCCAGGTGTCTCTGAAAATTAAAATTCTTAACAAAATAGCAATAAATACATATCTATTGATAATTACTTTAAACATAAATGTACTAAATACTCCAACTAAAAAGCACAGGGCACTGAATGAATTAAAAAAAACCTATATGCTATCTAAAAGTGAGTGACTCACTTCAGATCTAAACACACAGACTGAAAGTAAAGGGATGGAAAAAGATATTCCATACAAATAGAAATGAAAAGAAAGAAGGCATAGCAATACTTAATACCAGACAAAACAGACTTTAGAACAAATACTGTAGCAAGAAACAGAGAAGTGTATGACATAATGGTAAAAGGATCAATCCAACAAGGAGATATAAAACTTGTAAATACTTATTCATGAAATACAGGAGCACCAAATATATAAAGTAAATATTAAACAGACATAAAGGGAAAAACTGAGAGTAAAACAATAATAATAGGGGACTTTTAACAACACACTGGGGTCAATGGATAGATTATCCAGACAGAAAATTAATAAGGAAACATTGGCCTAAAAAGACACATTAGACTAGATATATAGTTATATGCAGATTACATATTAGATCAGACTTAATAAGTACATACAGAATATCCCATCCAAAACCAGTGGAATAAACATTCTTTTCAAGACAGCCTGGAACATTCTCTAGGACAGATCACATGATTGGCCACAAAACAAGTCTCAAAAATTTAAGATGATTGAAATCATATCAAGCATCTTTTCTGACCAGATCAGTACATGACACTAGAAACTAATTACAAGAAGAAAACTGGAGAAACACAAACATATGGGGACTAAATAGCATGTTACTAAACAACAAATGGGTCAATGAAGAAATCAAAGAGGAATTCAAAAAATATCTTAAAACAAATGAAAATAAAAACACAATGTTCCAAAATCTTTGGGACACAGTAAAAGCAGCTCTAAGAGAGAAGTTTATTGTGATACAGGCCCATTTTGAGAAACAAGAAAAATCTCAAAAAAACAATCGGACCCTGTACATAAAGGACCCAGAAAAAGAACAAAGTCCACAGTTAGTAGGAGGAAGAAAATAAAGAGCACAGTGGAAATAAATTAAATAGGGACTTAAAACATAGAAAATACCAATAAGACTAAAAGCTAGTTCTTTGAAAAGATTTACAAAGATAAACCTTAGGCAGACTTCTCAAGAAAAAAAGGAGAAAGAGCCCAAATAAATGAAATCAAAAATGAAAGAGAAGTTACAGCTGATAACACAAAAATAGAAAGGATTATAAGAGACTGCTGTGAATAATTATATACCAACAAACTGGATAAATCTAAAAACAAAACAAAAGGATAAATTTCTAGAAACATACAATCTTCTGAGACAGAATCAGAAAGAAATAGAAAATATGAACATACTGATTATTAGCAATGAAATTGAATCAGAACCAAAATACTTTGTCAGTATTTTGGGTCAGGACCAGATGGCTTCACAGGTGAATTCTACCAAACATTTAAAGAAGAGTTAATACTCATTCTTTTCAAACTATTACAAAAAATTGAAGAAGAAGGAATGCTTCTGAACTCAGTCTATGAGGCTAGCATTACTCTGATACCAAAATCAGAGAAAGGCATTATAAAAAAAGAAAATTATAGGAAAATATACCTGATAAACATAGATGTGAAGAACGCCACCCATATATTAATAAACTGAAATTCAACAATACATTAAAAGGATCAGATATAATGATGAAGTAGGATCTATACCAGGGATGCAAGTAGGGTTCAATATCTGCAAGTCAATGGATGTGATAAACCACATTAACAAAATAAAGGATAAAAATCATATGATCATCTTCATAGATGCAGAAAAAACATCTGACAAACCTCAACATCCATTTGATAAAAATTCTTACCAAAGTGGGTATAGAGGGAATATAGCTCACCGTAATAAAGGCCATATATTACAAACCCACAGCTAATACAATACTCAATGGTGAAAAGCTGAAAGGTTTTCCTCTAAGATCCAAAATAAGAGAAGGATGTCTACTTTTGCCACTTTTATTCACATGGTATTGGAAATCCTAGCCACAACAACTGGGTAAGAAAAAGAAATAAAATGTATACAGATTGTAAAGGAAGAAAAGTAAAAATATTTACAGGTGACATGATACTATACATAAAAAACCATAAAGTCTCTACAAAAGGAAAATCTATTAGAATAAATGGATTCAGGAGTTACAGAATACAAAATCATTACCGAAAAATGTTGCATTTTTGTACACTAATAATGAACTATCACAAAGAGAAATTAAACAATCCATTTACAATTGCACCACAAAGAATAAAATAATTAGGAATAAATTAACCATGAAGGTGAAAGACCTGTATTCTGAAAACTGAGACATTGATGAAATTGATGACAACATAAATAAATAAAAACGTATAACATGTTCATGAATTGAAAGAACATTGTTAAAATTTCCACACTCCTGAAAGCAATCTACAGATTCAATGCAGTCCTATCAAAATACCAATGGCATTTTTCACAGAACTAGAATAGCCAAGATACAAAAGCTATGGACCGAAATATCCATCAACAGATGAGTAAATAAAAAGGATGTGATATGGCGGCACCTGGGTGGCTCAATCAGTTAAGTGACCAACTCTTGATTTCAACTCAGGTCATGATTTCAGGGTCACGAGGGCTTTGTGCTCAGCAGGGAGTCTGCTTGAGATTCTTTCTCTCCCTCTCCCTCTGCCCCTCCATCCACTCATTTGCTCTAAACAAACAAACAAATAACTCTAAATTCATATGAAACCACAAAAGGCCCAAATAGTCAAGAGAAAGAGGAACAAACCTGGAAATATTATGCTCCCAGATTTCCAATTATACTACAAAGTTATGGTAATAAAGCATAATACTGGCACAAAAACAGACACAAAAATCAATGAAACAGAATAGAGCACCAGAAATAAACCCATATTTATATGATCAATTAATCTATGACAAAAGAGTCAAGAATGCACAGAGGGAAAGACAGTCTTTTCAATAAATGGTGATGGGAAAATTGGACAGTTACATACAAAAATATGAAACTGGACCACTTTCTTATACCACACAGAAGAATAAACTCAAAATGAATTAAAGACTTAAATGTAAGATCTGAAACCATAAAACTCCTAAGAAATAGGGATACTGCCTATAAATAAAATATTTTTAAAAAAGAGGATGAGATACATAAACAGGCAAACACACACGCAGTGAAGTATTACTCAGCCATTAAAACTTCAAAATACTTGTCGTTTGCAACAACACGGCTCAACTAAGGAGTATTATGCTAAGTGAAATAAGTCAGACAGAGAAAGACAAAAACGAC
The DNA here is from genome assembly GCF_002007445.2 of Ailuropoda melanoleuca. Classification (NCBI taxonomy): domain Eukaryota; kingdom Metazoa; phylum Chordata; class Mammalia; order Carnivora; family Ursidae; genus Ailuropoda; species Ailuropoda melanoleuca. The sequence continues at coordinate 4,983,611 of NC_048223.1, forward strand.
TTGATTTCACTTATATGTGAAAACAAAATAAAAAGAAACAGACTCATAAACACAGAGAACAAACTGGTGGTTGTTAAAGGGAAGGAGAGTAGGGTGATGGACAAAAGAGGTGAAGGGAATTAAAAGGTATAATCTTCCAATTATAAAATATGTAAGACACTGGTAATGTACAACATATAGTCAAAAATATTGTAACAACTTTATATGGTAACAATTGGTAACTAGACTTACTATGGTGACTATTTCATAATGTATATAAATATCACATCTCCATGTTGTACACCTCCAACTAATACAATATTAAATGTCAATTATTCTTAAATAAAAATATAAAATATAAAATACTTTGTTCTTTTTAAAAGTGAAAATTGTCACATTATCTGCCAAAGTTTCCTTTCATAAAAATGTTATCTCCCAATCCTGAAAATTTTAAACACTGTCTGGAAAAGAAAGATTTGTTTATGTCTGTCAACATACATAGTTCCTTCTGGCTGTCCAAATTTAGGTAAAGAAAAATTTCTTTTGGTAAAGCGGTTAATATTTTCCAAGTTGTCTAACAGTTAGATATTTATGTCTACTATGATTTTTAATCTTTAGGAAGAGGAGTGGGAAATAAAAGGAAATGACATTGTTTCAATCTATACTGCACACCAGGTATATTACATAGATCTTATTTATTCATGAATGTTTAGGAAATTGTAATTCCCACATTTAATATTAAGTAATAAGATGATCTTGTTCTACTGACTCCCTAGAAGGAAGCATTACTGATATCAGACTAATGAAGTGAAATTCTAGTAACAAAAAAAAAAAGTAATTTAGCAAATAGCACCAAGATTGTGAAGTATTAAATTACAGATATTCATTGAGAATAGTCATTAAATTTTTTTTATATATTCAAGCATCTGTGTAAAATGCTATCAAATAAAGGTTTATCCTATCTGGTGCCAGTTCTGCTTATGTTTGTCATTCTGCCAAAACAGCTGACCAGTTAACATCTGTATTGCTATCTTGCTCAAAATCTAGGTCAAAAGCTTGCTGAAGGTGTTTACATCTATTCCTTATCATCTCTTTCTTCACTTTCTTATCCTTTTTATTTACAACCTTCTACTGAAATAATTGTTACTTTTCAAGTTATTGTTTTCTTGTAATTCTTAACAGACCACTTCATTTTTAGTCAATGGTGGCTTGTGGAAAGTTTTCTTGCTGCATGCAGTTGAACCAGATATCTTTTCTTCTCTCAGTAATGAGATAGTAGCATCTATATCTTGTACTATAATGGGACCCAAGAGAATGCCATTTTCTCTTATTCAGAGGGAAAAAAGCCTGAAAGTCAAAATTGTCCTTGCTGTTTCCTAACAACAGTGTAACAGAGCAGGCTCTGTAAAATTGTGATATGTTTTACACAAGATTTCTATGACAAATACTTCAAAGATCAAACAGATTGTCAAGGCTATGAATTTTATATAAAATGAATACAAGAGTACCCTGTTAAGACATTTGGTATTGGTTTAGCAAAATAGCCAAAGTCAATGTGTTTTTTTTGTTGTGGTTGTTTTTAATTTATTTATTTATTTTAGAGAGAGAGATAGAAAGATCAAGAGCATGGTAGAGAGGGGCAAAGAGAGAGGGAGAGAGAGTCTCAAGCAGCTCAAGAGTGGCTCAGTCAGGGCGCCTGGGTGGCACAGCGGTTAAGCGTCTGCCTTTGGCTCAGGGCGCGATCCCAGTGTTATGGGATCGAGCCCCACGTCAGGCTCCTCTGCTAGGAGCCTGCTTCTTCCTCTACCACTCCCCCTGCTTGTGTTCCCTCTCTCGCTGGCTGTCTCTATCTCTGTCAAATAAATAAATACATAAAATCTTAAAAAAAAAAAAAAAAGAGTGGCCTGGTTGGATGACCCCGAGATCAGGGACTGAGCTGCAAACAAAAGTAGGATGCTTAACTGACTGCACCACCCAGGTGCCCCCACCAAAGTCAATGCTTAATTGTTGTTTCTTTTTGGTCATCTACTGCCATAAAATAAGAAAACTGAGAAACTGATAAAATTTGAAACTAACTTTAAGATAAATTTATAATACTTTCATATTGAATAACTTTCTAAAATGATGACTTCAAATATTTGACTTACAAGGAAACATAATAGGACTTCCATAAATATTTCATTTCTGAAAACATATTTCTTTTAGTGACTGTGTTTCCTAGCACCAGTTACATAAATTATAATAATTAAATTTCATTGATTTTTGTCAAAATGCCCAAGCTTCTTGGGGTGATTTGTTGTGATAACTAACAATATATCATTGTGAAATTCTCTACTATAATCAGAAATAAATGTGAAAATAATGTCAAAAATTAAATTAAATTAATACCCATTATAGCACAAAATCTGTTAGCCACAATTCCAAAATTATATCTTTTAAAACAGGTGTGTTAAATTGTGGTGAACTTCTTTGGGGTCAAGACCTGATTTGAACCATTGTGAGGCTCTACATTGCCTTCAGTTATTTCACTTTGTGAAATATTCTTTTTTTTTTTCCTTTGCTGTTGGTATAATATCAGTTTAATTAAGGTGTCATACTTCAGACTCCATTGGCAGTGATACATAACATACGGTTTATAAATCACCTTAAAGTTCCAAAATCCACAACTTTTGTTATCAGAAGTACACATAGCCCCAAAGGTTTGAAAAATGGTTCATAGAACTCTGTCATGATTCCAAATCTACAATGTTTCTTTTTCCTTTTCCTTTGCTTTGTAATCAAATAATTTAGATATGTTATAATACAGATCTGTATAGTATTTACATAAACTGACAAAACCATATTTTCCTTTGCTGTCATCAGCTTATTCAGTAGTGTGAAAAATGAGATTTTTTTCTTCTTTTTCAAAGAAGATATTGAGAAGCAAAATGATTAGGATTAAAGCTGACGATGAGAATATATTAATATGTTAAATTTCAAATATTATTTTGGAAATAATTATACCTAACCTGAAGAAAAACAAGATCCTTGCCTTTCAAAAAAGGTACCTTTTCTTCTGGCTCAGTAATAGTCTCAAAACAAAAACAAAAAAGCCCCAAACAGATAACAGGTGAATAAACATAGGTCAGAATAATACCACTTGGAAAAGCAAGCATCTGGCTCTTTTCCTATATATCCTTGGTCACACACCCATTCCCCAGATTATAGAGATAGAGAGAGGATATAGGAAGCTAGACTGGGCATGGAATTAAGCAGTTTTGTGAAACTGAGGCAGAGGCCATGTGGGAATATTACTCACTAATTGGAGGGAGATCCTAGTTGGAAACTTGAATAGAGTAGAAATACAAAACAAACAAAGAAAAGAGTGGTTAAATGCAAACAAATGCATAGAATTTCTGAGTATTGCAGAGCAATTGCTATAGTTGTTGACTCTAAGTAGGTCAAGGTAGTTATTAAATCATACCATTTAATGCCTATTGCCTTCTATATTATACTAACTTGTCAAAGTGCTGGTCATAGAAAACAAGAGAAAAGTTGGAAGTTCTCACTATTGGTCGACTAAGTTGTTTTGGCATTAGAGCAAAACAAGCAATATTTTTCAACTCTAACCCACTGTAAGGAATCACTTAATGAATCACCAAGACCCATGACCTACTGCTTGAATGACACCAATCTAGGTAATTTCCCAATATCTCTGATTTCTACTAATGGTCACCATTCTGCCAAATCACTACCTTGAAACTCTGAAGTCCTCTTGAGTTTCTAATAGTCCATTGATATTTGTGTCTAATCATTCTGGTTGCATTGATTTCTGTCATTACAATGCAATGCAAGAAACTCACTACGGTTAAGGTGTGAGGGGAGATAATGGAGAAAATGTGGGAAAATATTAAAAGATTTTTCCAATGGCCAGAGTGCATTAATATGTTATAATGGAATTGTAAGTGTTCTAGGACAGACTTGTCTTTATAATTGAATCCTACCATAAGAAATGGGTGGGGCTACTAACAGACTGTTTTCTAGGAAAGAGGGAAAAAAAATCTTCATTCCTAGTTATAAAGTAAATAATTTGGCCTACCCCCAAAAGAAGTCTGACCTCTACCTTTGGTTTCTAGGAAGTTATCTATGTTATGCCTGCCAGGAGTGTCTTTGTTTAGGTCAGAGGCCAACCACACAGGATCTCAGGGTAGAGCTGGCCATGTTTGATAGTCTTACATTGAGGTGGGCCATGCAGAAATATCAACCATGTAGTTTGGTGTAGAGGCTTTCAGTAATGCTGTACCAGTTACCTGAAAGCTGAGATCAATCACATCTATGTAAAGGAGCTCAATAAAAACTCTAGACACCAAAGCTTGGGTGTGTTTCCCTGATTAGCAATATTCCATGTGTGTTGTCACACACTGATGCTGAGAGAGTAATGTACCCTGACTCTGTGGGAAAAGACAGGAGAAGCTTTGCATTTGGAACCCTCCCAGACTCTTCCCCATTCATCTCTTCCTTTGGTTGATTTTGATTGTATTTTTTCCTGTAATAAATCATAACCATGTATATACAGCTTTCAATGAGTTCTATGAATTTTCCTAGTGAATTAGTGAACCTAAAGGTAGTTTGAGGAATTCCCAAACTTGCAGTTGGTGTCAGAAGTGAAGGCAGTCTTGGGAACTATGCCATAAACCTTTGAACTCTGGCCAATTCCAGGACAGCTTCTTCAAAAGCCCAGCTGATAGAATTCTACAGAAGACAATTTTTTTTTTCCTTGGTTATAAAGGTACTTTCAGAAGTTTGATAACAACAACAGCAGCAAACCCAAAAAACCATTTGTTTTCAGAGAGCAATTTACAAATAGAGATTTGTAAAATTTCAAGTTGATTAAATGCACCTGAACTCATAAGTGTGCCTATTTAAAAAAAATAGTATACCTGCTCAATTACCTTTAGAGTCTTTCACGTCAATTATTACTGAAAATATTAAAAATATTAAAATGCTGTTAAAAGACCCAGGAATGAATAAGAAGCAAAAGCCAAGGAAAGAGAAGAAATATTTAAAAATTGCCAATAACATGCCAAAGACTATTAGTTGCTTTACATGCACTTTTCCCATAATTCACTGCTTATAATTGCTTATAAGAAATTATTACTACCCTATTTGTACATTTGACAACTTCAGGATGTAAAAGATTGAATGGCATACTAATTTAATATAGGCTAAGTGGTGGAATTGGGAATTTAAATATTGTTTGCCTAATTTGAAAGACCATGTCCTTTCTGCTTTACTAATCTGTCTCCATTAGGTAACTATAAAACGTCAGGGTACAGGAATTGATGTGACATTGATAAAACCTTCCAAAATCTATTTGATTCAGGTTCCTTCTTCTGTGGAAACAGAGCAAATAGTGTAAACACAAAAAGAAAATAACCCAAGAAATTCATAAAACAATGCTGAATAGCTACACAAACAAGCCAAAAGCCAAAAATGCATTACCTCTTCTCAAAGGGTCATAACTTACTTTATCAGATCTATTTTCATAAGATCCAAGATATAAGATTTCTACTTTTGGTTTTAACTTTACAGCATGAATAAAGGCAGCTGCATCAGCGGCAGGGTGAACAGGAGTTACTGAGCTAAAAGGCATTAAAAAAAAATGTCCTCTTATTCTCATGGGGAGTGTTGACATCTAAACACCAGAGAGAAATGATGCCTGGACTGCTTCTTCATTGTAACCCTTTCCCTATAAAGCCCTTTCCCCATTCCAAGTCTTAATTCATTTTAAAGCACTGAGCTGGGATAACACCTGCCCTTGCAAACTGAAGATTATAGACAAAACCTCTGCTTTCTTCCTTTTTGCATGCAAGTGGACTTAGAAGGGAGAAAAGCAGTGATTAATGTATCTGACCATGTGTCTTTTACTAAGCTCCTATCTCACTTTCCATATCCACTCTTCTCTGTGGTGTGTTAAAATAACAATCATAGTTCTTGATACCTGTAATTGGCATGTGGATTCTCTTTTTCAAAGAAAAATTTCCACTCTACTCCTGATCTATCCCAAGAATGCAAAGCATCATGTAAACATATTTCAGCCCCAAAATTAAATTGCACTTTTGCAAAGGCCAGAGTCAGCCAAAGATGCAAATACACACAATCAAAGCCACTTCTGATACAATCTGATTTGTCACAAAAATCAGACCAGGTTCTTAACCCAAGCTTCAAAAACCCTTAAGTGAAGAAATTGTTTCATTATCTTTATTTGAGGACTAGTTTAGGTTTTGTAAACTTTATACAGCAAACAATTCAGAAGTGGGGAGATTCCCAGAGAGGATCCCAAATTGAAAAAAAAAAATGAGATTATAGAATTTAAGAACCGGGAACAACCTGAAATAATACTACATCCAGTTCATCGTACAAATGCAGATACGGAGTCCTAGAGAGTTTAAATGATTTTTGTAGGATTATAGAGCAAATTAGTGGAATGAAGACTGGAGGTTTCTTCACTTTGCATTCAGAGTTCTAAGGATTTTTCCTATTTAACAATTACAGTGAAAACAGTTCATTACACTGATTCCATACACAATGGCAGGATTCCTGGGAACTCAATTGCTGAGGTGCAGCTTGAAGTAGAATTGCTATTTTTTCTTTCTAATGTTTCTAGATTGAAAAAAAGAAAGACTTCTTTTACTACATAAGAACATTCTAAAGTACCATGGAGAAGAGAGAACTTTCTCTGGTAGGTCCCAACAAGGGAAAAGAAATATATGATAAAGCGTTAAAGTTTGACTGGGGAGACTGACAATATGGTAGACAGGGAGTCCCTGAATAGAGATGATTTATAAAGAGCCCATTGCATGAGCAATAATTGGTATTATTACTGCTGATATTGTTATTCACAGAACCAAGGACACTGTCTTCAGAGTTTCTTTTGAAGAAAGCCCCAACTCAACCATCTTAGGACATGTATAACTGAAGCCTGAGTTCTCTACCACTAACACCAGTAGACACTGAAAAGCATTTAGCAAAATCCAATATTTTTGATAAAAATTATCAGCAAATGAGAAATAGAAAGAAATTATCTCAACCTGGTAATGGGCATCTATGAGAAACCTATGAGAAAGCTTTATAGTTAATGTTCTTGCTAACATTAGAAACAAGTCAAAGATGTCCATTCTTATCACTATTATTCAACACTGTATTGGAGCTTGTAGCCATTATAATCAGTCAAGAAAAAGAAATATAGGAAATCCAGTTTAGAAGAGAACAAGTCTTTATTTACAGATGACATGATTACCTATATTGAAAATCCAATGGAATCTACATTAATAAAAAGCTACTAAACATGATGTATTTAGTAAGGCTTCAGGATACAATTTCAATATACAAAGAATCAATCTTATTTTTTTAAAGACTTATTTTTTTATTTGAGGGGCAGAGGAAGAGGGACAGGGACAAGCAGATTCCCTGCTGAGCACAGAGCCTGATAGGGGGCTCTATCCCGCCACCATGACATCATCACCTCAACTGAAACCAAGAGTTGGTTGCTTAACCGACTGAGCCACACAGGTATCCCCAATCTTAGTTCTATATATTAGAACCAAATGAACAGAAATGGAATGAAAACAACAGTAACACTTAAAACATCATCACAAATATGACATAATTAGAGATAAATCTAACAAAAGATGTACAAGGCCTGTATACTTAGTCCATAATGATAAAAAGTATTTAGATGATTTCTCGAAGTTGTATCTTCTCCATTACATTCCTTTCAAGGTACTTAGCCTTTTCATGACTTCTTTGGTTTCCTCCTCTGTGAACTGAAGATAAAACCTCATTTTATAACTGAGCATTAGGGCTATAATGCTGACTCAAGTAGTTAAGACCAGAATGATCTTAAAACAGTATCTTGCATATATTTAGTATTCTAACTATTATTTAAATTTGAGAAGTCTGAATTAAAGGGAGATAAGAGTTAACAATCAATCTTTCGTAAGAAACGTACATGCTCTTCAGACCACTACCGTTTTGCTTCAACCTCCACCACTCCTTTTCACAAATGTGGAAAGGAAAATACAATTAATACCTTACTAAATTCCTTTTACTTGACCTGTGACATTTGTCTTATTGATCATTCCCTTCTGAAAACCATCCTTCAGTGCTTTTCATTACACCACAGTGTTCTAGTCTAAATTCCGTTTCATTCTTTTGTAGTCTCGTTTTTTTGGGTTTTAATTCCTTTAATTAGCTTTCTATATGCTGATATTTCTCAAGGCTCTATCTACTCCCCTCCCTTTTCCACCCCTCCTTTCCCTTCTTTTCTTCTTCTCATACTGCAGTTGTCTACTATGGACTGTTTGGCTCATGTATTAAATTTCTGTTTAAAAACCTCTCTTTTGATGGGTGATGGGTATTAAGGAGGACAGTTGTGATGAGCACTGAGTATTATATGTAAGTGATAAATCACAGAATTCTTCTCTAGAAACTGATATTGCACTGTTTGTTAAATAGCTGTTATTTAAATAAAAACTTGAAACAAAAATAACTAAATAAAAAAATAAAAACCTCTCTTTTGAGCTGCAGATGCACATATTCATCATTTTGTTGGATATCTCTACCTGAAATCTTGCCTCATTTCTTACTCTATTTCCTATTTGACTCAACAATAAAACCCTCTAACAAAATTACCCATTCTCCCTTTTGTTGATGCTTAAACTCAATGATAATTTTGATAGAGGAGCTAGTGCTTGAGTCTACTCTGAAAAAATTATAAATCAGTTTGGTGGAAAGACAGAAATGAGAAATAGTTTAATTAATAGGATGGAGTAAGAAAAGTTATAGACATGTAAAATACAGCTTGAAATCTTCAGGAAAATGCATGCAGATTGCTAAGACTATATGTAGGAGGTAATGAAGTAAAGAGAGAGAGAAGTTTGTTGATAATAGTTCAACAAATAATTGTATGTAACACTCAGCTACACAGAAAATGTTATAATGTTAACTTAAAAAAGAATAAAGGTAAAAAAAAAAGAATCAAGCTATAAAACTATGAGTCATTATATATTTAAAGCATTATAATGTCAACTATAATGTAAAATATTTATAAGAATTGTGTGGAGGGGCACCTGGGTGCCTCAATCAGTTGAACATCTGACTTTTGATTTCAACTCAGGTCATTATCTCAGGATCTTCAGACCAAGCCTAAGTCAGGCTCCACGATGATTATGGAGTCTGCTTAAGATTGTCCCTTTTCTGCTCCCTCTGCCCCTCCCCCAATCTCTCCCTCTCTAAATGATTAAAATATAATAAAATAAAGTAATACAAATAGAATAGAATAGAAAAAATAAAATAAAATAAAAACAACTGTGTGGAAAAATTGCTTCCTGTGGAGGAAATAAACCAAAATATTTACAGCAATTAAAATGATGAAATTTGAAATTATTTTTTCTATTCTTTTCCAATTTTCTGGAGTACTGTTTTTTCCAGTATACATTAACAGGAAGTTTTGATAAAACAAAGAAACAATAAACATTCAAACAGGCCTTTAAAAACATCTATTCAATCTTAAACTTCCCACCCTTATTCCTTTGTTTCTCCAATTTAATCAAGACAATTTCTACACCATTCTCTTGTACTGATTCTCTTGTACTGTTTCTCAACTTGGAATCTGCACCCATGCTTTTGAAAAAGTCTTACCATGCTAACAATAATGTCAACTTCAGTAGCAGTGCCAGTAATAAATGACTATTTATTAGTTACTTATTCTGACATAAGCATGATGCTAACCCTTTTAAATCATTTCAATTAGACCTCAAAAAAATATGAGGTGGGTATGGTTATTTAAAGTACAGTCCATGATCTTAGAGGGAAAATTCTCAGGTTTTCACCAGTGAGTATGATCTTCATTTTTTTTTTACATATATGACCTTTATTATGTCGAGGTATGTTTCGTCTAAACCTACATAAGAGTTTTTATCATGAATATATGTTGTACTTTGTCAAATTCTTTTTCTGAATTAAGATAATCATATGGTTTTTAACCTTTCTCTTTTAATGTATCATGTTGATTGTTTTGTGCATATCAAACCACCCTTGCATCCCTGGAATAATTCTCACTTGATGCTGGTGAATTATTTTTCTTAATGTATTGTTGGATTCAGGCTGCTAATATTTTGTTGAGAGTGTTTGCATTTATGTTCATCAGAGGTACTGACCTATAGTTGTCTTTTTTTTTTTGGTATTGCCTTTACCTGGTTATGGTATCAGGGTAATGCTGGCCTCATAAAATGAATTTGGAAGTTTTCCTCTTTCTATTTTTTGGAATAGTTTGAGAAGAATGGGTATTAATTCTTTTTTAAATGTTTGATAGAATTCACCTGTGAAGCCATCAGGTCCTAGACTTTTCTGATTATTGATTTAATATCATTGGTAGTGATCAGTCTGTTCAAATTTTCTATTTCTTCCTGATTCAGTTTTGGGATGTTATCTCTTTCTAGAAATTTATCCACTTCTAGGCTGTCCAATTTCTTGGCATCTAATTTCTCATAATATTCTATTTTAATCCTTTTAATTTCTGTTGTGTCAGTTGTTATTTCTCCTCTTTCATTTCTCATTTTACTTGAGTCCTCTCTCTTTTTTTCTTTTTCTTTTTTGGTAAGTCTGGCTAAAGGTTTATCAATTTCATTGATCTTTTCAAAGAACCAGCTCCTGGTTTCATTGATCTGTTCTATTGTTTTTGTTTTGTTTTGTTTTGTGTGTGCCTCTATTTATTTCTGCTCTAATCTTTATTATCCCTTTCCTTCTACTGACTGTGGGCTTTATTCTGCTTTTTCCATATCCTTTAGTCGTAAAGTTAAGTCTTTTATTTGAGATTTTTTTCTTGCTTTTCAGGCAGGTAGATTATTGCTATAATCTTCCCTCTTAGAACAGCTTTGTTCTTAGATTTTGGACCCAAAGATTCTGGACCATTGTGTTTTCACTTTCATTGGTTTCTGTGTATGTCCACTCTCACCACTTTTATTCAACCCAGTATTGCAAATCCTAGCCTCAGCAATTAGACCAGAAAAAGAAATAAAAGGCATCCAAATTGGTGAGGAAGAAGCAGAAATTTCAGTATTTGCAGATGACATATTATATATGGAAAGCCTAAAGATTACACACACACACACACACAACTACTAGAATTGATAAATGAATTCAGTAAAGTCAGAGGACATAAAATTAGTATATAGAGATCTGTTGCATTTCTATACACTAATAATGGAGATTCAGAAAAAGAAATAAAACAATCTCATTTACAATTGCACCAAAATAATATACTACCTAGGAATTAACTAAGAAAGTGAAACATCTGTACTCTGAAAACTACATAAAACATTGATGAAAGGAATTAAAGATGACATAAACAAATGGGAAGATATTCCATGCTCATGGACTAGAAGAACAAATATTATTAAAATGTCTACACTACCCAAAGCAATCTACATATTTAATGCAGTTCCTATCAAAACACCAACAACCGTTATCACAGAATTAAAACTAATAACCAGAAAATTTGTATGGAACTACAAAAGACCTTAAATAGCCAAAGCAATCTTGAAAAAGAATACAATCGGACCTATCACAATTCCAGATTTCAAGAAACACTGCAAAACTATAGTAATTAAAACAGTATGACACTGATACAACGATAGACATAGAGGCCAATAGAACAGAGTAGAGAGTCCATAGATAAACCCACGCTTTTATGGTCAATTAACCCACAACTAAGGAGACAAGAATATATAATGGGAAAAAGTCTCTTCAACAAATGGTGTTGAGAAAGCCAGACAGCTACATGCAAATGAATGAAACTAGACTACTTCCTTGCACCATATACAAAAATACTCAAAATGGGTTAAAGACCTATATGTGAGACTTTAAACCATAGAAATCCTAGAAGAAAACATGGGCAGTAGTGTCCTTGACATCAGCTATACAAAACTTTTTGTAGAATGTCTCCTCTGGCAAGGGTGTATTGACACTACACCAAAATAAAAAGATTCTTTGCAGCAATAGAAATAATCAACAACAAAAAAATGCAACCTAATGAATGGGAGAAGATACTTGCAAATGATACATCTGATAAAGGTGTTAATATACAAAATATACAAAGAACTTATACAACTCAGCACAAAAAAAAATCCAATTAAAATGTGCAGAGGACCTGATAGACCATTTTTCCAAAAAAGACATACAGGTGGCCAATAGACACATGAAAAGATGCTCAATATCACTCAACATCAGGGAAACGTAAATCAAAACCACAGTGAGGTACCATCTCACAACTGTCAGAATGGCTAAAATAAAAAATACAAGAAACAACAAGTGTTGACAAGGATGTGGGGAAAAAGAAACCCTCATGCACTCTTGGTGGGAATGGAAAATGGTGCAGACACTGTGAAAAACAGTATGGAGGTTCCTTAAAAAATTAAAAATAGAATTATAATATGATCCAGAAATTCCAATATTGGATATTTACCCAAAGAAAATGAAAACACCAATTCAAAAAGATATATGCAGCCCTATGTTTATTGAAGCATTATTTATAATAGCCAAGATAGGGAAGTGACCCATATATCCACTGATAAATGAATAGGTAAAGAAGACACACACACACACACACACACACACACACACAAATATTATTCAGCCATTATGTCTTGCCATTTGAGACAACATGAATGGACCTGCAGGGTATAATGCTAAGTGAAATAAGTCAGAGAAAGACAAATACTGTATTATTTCACTCATATGTGGAAATTAAGGAACAAATGGACAAAGGAAAAAAAAAGAGTCAAACTAAAAACCATACTCTTAAATACAGAGAACTGGTGGTTTCCAGAGGGGAAGAGAGTGAAGGGATGGTTGAAATAAAGATTAAGAATACACTTATCTTAATGAGCACTGATAAATGTAGAGAATTGTTGAATCATTATACTGTACACCTGAAACTAATATAGCACTGTATGTTTTAATTTAAACAAAAAATATAGTTCAAAAACCACCTCTTCTCTCCTGACTTGTCCTACCCCAGATATTTTTTCTATTTAATAGTGTCCACTAAAATTCTCACCCAATGTACATATAGTCCTGCTGGAAAGTGTGGTTAGTTGAGATAGAATATAAGTTCTACATGATAAAATATGGAGTTAGTCCTTTTTCCCTGTCTTTCTTCCTTTATTCCTTCCCTCATTTCTCATTTGCTCTCTTTCTTTCTACCATTCATGCCACTTTAGGTATGTTTATTAATATAATTATTAAAGTAAAATATAAAGAAAATGCTGGATAATGCCCAGGTATAAGTTTGAGAGACAGAACTATTATGTGAAGGGCATGTGAATGTAACAGGGATATAATGCAGGGAGTGTTTCTTTAGACTGTAAAACGTGAGCACTAAAATCATATGATGCATTGAGTTCATGGATTCTGGTTTTTTTTGTGTGAAAAATAAAAAGCCTTATAAATGATAACAGGGTAGAGAAGTTGCATTTGGACTCCATGATTTCCTTTACACGAAATCATATCTAAGTGTATGGAAACAACTGGATTTGGGAATAATATTTTCTGATTCATTTGAATACTTAGGATTACTAAAAATTTTAGTGAAACACAGTTATGAATGATGTTTGGTTTCAATTCTATTTCAAACTTGACCCTGTATGAGAAAATAATGGACTCAACAAATGAGAAACAGCTGTCAAAAGGTATACCAACAAATCCTAGCTTGTAGATGCTAAATTATGGTAAGTTCAGCTAAAAATATTGAGTCGTGATGATCACTAGAAGGGAAAAGAAATTAAATTGAGATCAAAATCTTGATGACTACACAACATGAAAGGGGAATACATTATTCAGAAAATACTAATGATGTATATAATGACCTTGGAGACTTATAAGAAGAAATTAATGGTAAAAATGACTAACTTGTGTGCATGGTTTCCCAATGAAATTGTCCAAACACATACTTAAGTTTCAATAAGAATCACTTAAATTGAAAGAAAGCACATAACATTAATCTTTAGAAATGTATGTTGTTAAGTAGGAATTTTATATGTCCTGGAATATGGGTTGTCTCTCTATAAAACTTGAGAGGGACTCATGTAAAATTGGGTGCTCTTGGGTTGCCTGGGTGGCTCAGTTGGTTAAGTGTCTGACTCTGGGTTTTGGACCAGATAAAGATCTCAGGGTCATGAGATCGAGTCCTGAGTGGGGCTCCGCACAGAGTGCAGAGTCTGTTTGAGGTTCTCTGTCTCTTGCTCTCTATCTGCTCCTCCCCCTGCTCAAGCTCTCTCTCTCAAATAAATAAATTATATCTTTTTAAAAAATTGGGTGCTCTTTAGATAAATAAGACTTCATATATGTAAGTTGTGAATGACTTGTCCGAGAATATCTGCCTGCAAGTAATGCTATTATCACAAAAAACAAACAAACAAACACATCTTTGGAGAAGCGCATTTTAGGGTGACTTTTGACATATTTGAAAAAGGATCAATTTTCATAGCTGTTTCTACAAAATAAAGCAAATGGTGTTTTGTAGCCAAACAAAAATGAAGACAGAAAAGACTTAGAGGCAAGTAACATACAAACACCAATTTTGATTGTCCATCAAAGAGCTGGAATGGGGCTGAGGTGACTGGACATTGTGACCAATTTGTAAAGGGCTTATGTAAGAATTGAAGCATATATGTGTTATAAGCTAAGAATGAATATGCAGCCTTTCTAGGTATCTACAGACAGCTGGGATTTATTAGTCACATCAAACAAAAGGCACATATTCTTTTTTTTTTTTTATCTGTCAATTGCCGTATGGCAAACTTCCATAACATAGTTTTTTATCAATCCTTTAAAATAAATTAAAGCACTATTATAATGCTTGCATGGCTAGTTTTAGACTTAGAAATTAAACGTGACCAAAAATATTAAATATAGATAATTTTAATGTTTTTAAAATTTATTCAACTATCCTTTGATTCATTTTATGATTGGAAATGTAGATTAAGATGGTGGGTAATTGATCTGTTCACAAATTGTAAATAATTTTATTTAAGTTTAGGAGGAAAACTAAAACCATGTACAGAGAAACAATTACAAATGTTACATGATATAGTTCATATAAAATATATATTTTCATGTTTCATCTTCATGTGCATAAAAGAAGTCTGTATATGCTAGCCTATGCACCTTGGTAATTTTAGTGCAATCGTTCTTTACATAAAAAAGAATATTGAGGAAATATACATGATGTTGAAATCTCATCTTAGTAATTAGTGTAGTTTCTGTGAGTTAATCTGGGAATTACTCCAGCTTCAATATTCTCTGACAACAATAAAATGTTTTGATAGTTAATGTGTGGTTATTACCCTCTTCTGTAGTTTTATGCATTCTGTTTTGAAATTTAAGGGATTTTTCTCTTCTTTCAACCTTTGGATTTTCTATAAAAGGCACTTAATGGATACTCAAACCAGTCGGTTGAGAAAGATTTCCTGGAAAAAAAAAGTTGACATGAACATACTTGATGTCGTGTGAGCTCCATGGAAATCGATTTCCATTTTTTCTAAAGTGAACTAACAGCACATGTTGCATGCACTCTGTGCTTTGGCATATAAGCAATAGTCCAACTTTATTTTCTACAGATGTTTTCATTGTGTGTTCTTTACCTGTCTGGCATAAAAAATATTATGTTGTTTCCAATTTTTCCATATATAGAGAGAAGATTATGGGACTCCAACATTCACAGAAATAAGGTTAAAAGACGAGAATATTGTCCCTATTAAGAGACTCCAAGTAATGTGACACATTGCTCTCCATCCTGTATGAGAGACCAGCACAAAACCAACATGACTAATCATGGATTCCTTCCTGTTCTTGCATAGATGAGAGCCTTGTGAGAAAACACAGGTTCTGCCTGTAAATAGAATGGATATCAGTTGTCTCTCTGGAAATACAGTGACTCTCAATGAGGTTTTTCTCACAGCAATTATTTGTTTAAATTACCGATGATGAAACATAACAGTTCATAAAGATGATGGTGATGGTAAACGTTTTAGTTTTTATTGCTACCATAACCACCTACCACAAACTTAGTATTTTAGAACTACAAATTTATTATCTTACAGTTATGTATGTCGAAGTCTGACATGGGTCTCACAAGCTAAAATTAAGGTGCTGTCAGCACTGTTGTGTGTGTGTGTTTCCTGTTTATTTGAGAGAGAGAGAGAGAGAGAGAGCATAAGGGGGGGGGGGGGGGGCAGAGGGAGAGAGAGAAGCAGATTCCCCACTGAACAGGGAGCCCGAAGAGGGGGACGCCATCCCAGGACCCCAGGATCATAACCTGAACCAAAGACAGAGGAAGGCAGACACTAACCAGCTGAGCCACCAGGTGCCCCCGGGGCTGTTCCTTCCTGAGGATTTTAAAGGAGGATCTGTTTTCTTGCTCATTCAGATCATTGGCAGAATTCAGTTCCTTAAAGCTAAAGGGTTGAGATCCTCGTTTTTTTTTTTTTTAAGATTTTATTTATTTATTTAACAGAGATAGAGACAGCCAGAGAGAGAGGGAACACAAGCAGGGGGAATGGGAGAGGAAGAAGCAGGCCCATAGCGGAGGAGCCCGATGTGGGGCTCGATCCCACAGCGCTGGGATCACTCCCTGAGCCCAAGGCAGATGCCCAACCTCTGTGCCACCCAGGCGCCCCAGAGATCCTCGGTTTTTACAGGCTGTCAGCTCAGTCTCAGTCCCAGTTTTTAGAGGTCACCTGCATTCCTTGGCTTGTGTCGCCCTTCATCCATTTCCGAAGCCGGCAATCCTTGGGTAAGTTCTTTTCATTATTCAAATCTTTCCTTCTGTCTCATCTCTCCGACCCACTTTTCTCCCTCTACATTTTGCTTTCAAAAGCTCACATAATTATTTTGAGCTTACTGGGAGATTCCAGGATAATCAGCCCATCTCAAGGTGTGCAACCTTAATCACATGCACCAAGTCTCTTTTTGCCATGTAAGGTAACATATTTCCAGGTGCCAGGGATTAGGGTATGAATATCTCTGGGGGACATTCAGTCTGCTCACCACAGTAATAATAATAGCAGACACTAACACTATATGCCAACCCCTTTTTAGTGTCTTACATTATATATATATATATATATATATATGATTTATATATAA
>NC_048223.1:5000876-5001702 GCF_002007445.2 Ailuropoda melanoleuca
TATATATAAAGATTTATATATATGTGTATATATTAAGATTTTATTTATTTATTTTATTTATTTATTTGACAGAGAGTGAGTGAGAGAGAGAGAGCACAGGAGCAGGGGCAGAGGGAGAGGGGAAGAGAGAGAGGGGCAGAGGGAGAGGCAGGGTTCTGGGCTGAGGAACCCAATGCAGGACTTGATCCCAGGACCCTGGAATCATGACCTGAGCCCAAGGCAGACACTTAACTGAATGAGCCACCCAGGCACCCCAAGTGTCTTACAAATATGAACTAATTTAAACTTTGCAGCCACTCTATGAGGAAGATGGTATTGTTATGTCCATTTTACAGATGAGGAAAATGAGAAACAGATGCTCTAACTTGCAAAAAGTTACTAAGCTAAAAAGGTAAATGGCCTCCCCACAGTCATACAGTTGTAAATCTGGAATCCAAATCTGTCTTATCCACATTCACAGTCAGATCAGTCAGATCAGTTTTTCTTTGTTTGGGGGACACTTTTTGGTTTGTTTTTCCACCCTGCTCTGCCTTCTAGGGATATGTCCTAGCTTTAAGCAGAAGCAATTAAGGTAGAAAGCTTGAAGTGNAAGGTAGAAAGCTTAAAGTGCTTCTGTAATAATTCATCCTAGGATCCTGCCCAAAATAAATATGAGATTTACTAGCTCAGAATTTGTAAATATATTCCTTCCCCATTAAAAATTTGTAAATATATTCCTTCCCCATTAAAAAAGGATACAGGGGTATTTCCACAACAAGTTTTCAAGTTGTTTAACTATCTCCATTAATTCCTAAAAAGCACCATCTATCTCATCTTGAAGCTCTTT
>NC_048223.1:5001792-5060739 GCF_002007445.2 Ailuropoda melanoleuca
AAAAAAAAAAAAAAAGGATACAGGGGTATTTCCACAACAAGTTTTCAAGTTGTTTAACTATCTCCGTTAATTCCTAAAAAGCACCATCTATCTCATCTTGAAGCTCTTTCAAAATCAAGATATTTAGGGGCGCCTGGGTGGCACAGTGGTTAAGCATCTGCCTTCGGCTCAGGGCGTGATCCCGGCGTTATGGNTTTGTAAATATATTCCTTCCCCATTAAAAAAGGATACAGGGGTATTTCCACAACAAGTTTTCAAGTTGTTTAACTATCTCCATTAATTCCTAAAAAGCACCATCTATCTCATCTTGAAGCTCTTTCAAAATCAATATATTTAGGGGTGCCTGGGTGGCACAGCGGTTAAGCATCTGCCTTCGGCTCAGGGCGTGATCCCGGCGTTATGGGATCGAGCCCCACATCAGGCTCCTCCACTGGGAGCCTGCTTCCTCTCCCACTCCCCCTGCTTGTATTCCCTCTCTCGCTGGCTATCTCTATCTCTGTCGAATAAATAAATAAAATCTTAAAAAAAATAAAGATATTTAATCATGTAGGATCCTGAGTGAGTGAGGAGACACAAATTATTTTCAACTAGATGCCCTCCAGANTTCTTAAAAAAAAAATCAAGATATTTAATCATGTAGGATCCTGAGTGAGTGAGGAGACACAAATTATTTTCAACTAGATGCCCTCCAGAAACTGGTAGAAACTTCCTAGTAAAGTGATCATTGTTTTTGAAGGGACAGTGACCCCAGAAAGCAAAATGATATAAAATTTCAACATTTGCTGGGACGTGTGCAGTCAGAATGTATGCATGCACATTTGTGTGTGTGTGGGTACACATGGTAACCCAGTAGACAATTATAAACTGACCATATTTCCAGGAAAACTATTAAGTAACATATTTTTTGTTAAAATACTCAGGNTTGTGCAGTCAGAATGTATGCATGCACATTTGTGTGTGTGTGGGGGTACACATGGTAACCCTGTAGACAATTATAAACTGACCATATTTCCAGGAAAACTATTAAGTAACATATTTTTTGTTAAAATACTCAGGAAGTATTTTCTTCTATTTCACTACAAGAAAAGTCTCTTTAAGTAAACCCTGCGATTCAGGACTGTTACCATTAACCTTGAAATATAGAAATTGTCCTATATGAATAGGTGTTAGTAAATAAACATACCACCACACAGACATATTTAAGTAATAGATGCTTGAGACACAAAGCAATAAAACCCAATAGATTCAAGGTTACTTGTGACACATTTCACCTTTAGCTTCTGTCACTACAGTAAGAAAAACATATCCTCAAGTATTTCAACTGTTTACCTGTAAATTGCAATAAAAACTCTATTACATAGAATGGAGTACACCCTTATGAAAATCAATGAAGTCAATATGACTTTAAAAATAATCTTGTTTGCAAATCTACTTACATCACTGTATGTGAATCCGATATTCTCTGTGTTGTATAATTAGATTTTATTAGGTTACCAACAGAATAAAGTAAATAGTTTATAGGTGAATACATTTGCAACTATGAAATATTTTATTATTTTTCTTAGCTAACATAATGACAGTTTCTTGATCCCCTTCTCCTTGCATTTATCCTGGAAACATATTGACAGCACCAAACATCATTCTTAAGCAATTAAAGAATGAGGAGTATAGGAAGAATGTTGAGTTAAAGGAGGAAGGNTATTCTCTGTGTTGTATAATTAGATTTTATTAGGTTACCAACAGAATAAAGTAAATAGTTTATAGGTGAATACATTTGCAACTATGAAATATTTTATTATTTTTCTTAGCTAACATAATGACAGTTTCTTGATCCCCTTCTCCTTGCATTTATCCTGGAAACATATTGACAGCACCAAACATCATTCTTAAGCAATTAAAGAATGAGGAGTATAGGAAGAATGTTGAGTTAAAGGAGGAAGAAAGGAAAAAAGGAAAGTGAATCGCCAATATTTTGTGTTTAAGAATAGAATATTGTACAGCCTGATGGTAAATGTAAGCCTCAATTTCATTTAAACATAATGTATTCCACTCTGTTTCTCAAAAAACAAAACCACATATTATTGGCCAATGTTAAGTTTTATTCCCAATAATTCATTTTCTAGGACTTAGACAAACAATTTAAATGTTAGGGTAATATATTCCCAAGGGATACATTATTGTTTTAAAATTATTTTATCATGAATTGCTTTAAAGTCTGTAAACATCAGAATTCTATTTGTATAGCAAACAGTGCTCTTTTTTTCCTATCCTACTTACCAAGACTCTTCCAATGATCTCTTCTTTAAACCATTATTTTAAAAGTCTGTTTGCTTTTAACAAGTATTTCTAAAGGTTTTTTTTTTTTTTCTAATTCGATCATTATTTGCCTAAAATAAACAGAAAATGCTCTGTAATTCTGGACAGAAAAAGGAAAACAGGGCTTATGAGCCTTTCTGTGTGCCATGGTAGTAAATAGGGTGGAATTTCTAACTAACAGAAAAACATAAACCTCTTGCTATTTTCTTTTTTCCTTTTTTTTTTCTTCCTTTCTTAAAGAAATCTCATGCGATGCCAGTCTGAGCACCACTGAATTGAAAGGTCAAGTTATTAGCAGAAGCTGAGGACTGTAATGTTTCTTTGTCTCAGAAGAAACCTGAAATGACTCCTGGTGTTACTCTGAGGGGGATATGGTCATCCCAGAGAATTAAGGAACTGAAATTAAAAGGTCATCTTGTCTTTGGGGATGGTGAAAAGGCAATGGTGCAAGGGGTCATCTACTCAGGCCCCGGCCTGTCTATAAATGCAGTTAAAGGAGACTTCTGCGTCAGAATCAAAAAGGACCTTTTAAAAATTACTTCCTCTCCTGGGTACTAGTTATAAGAATACTCACTTGTGATTCAAGACAAAAGAACTACATTAGGGGCGTCTGAGTGGCACAGCGGTTAAGCGTCTGCCTTCGGCTCAGGGCGTGATCGCGGCGTTCTGGGATCGAGCCCCACATCAGGCTCCTCCGCTGTGAGCCTGCTTCTCCCTCTCCCACTCCCCCTGCTTGTGTTCCCTCTCTCGCTGGCTGTCTCTCTCTCTGTCGAATAAATTGAAGAAAAAAAAAAGAACTAAATTAAGGTCTGTCACATAACTGTTGTATGACCGTAGACAATTTGCTTTATACCTTGCTCTCAATTTCTTCACCTAAATGAGGATTGGGTATCAAGTGTTTCTCCACCAGTAAACAGAGATAGTTCCATATTCCACTCTTAATGTCTAAAATGTAGAATTTATATGGGTTACCCACCCAGAGTGTGATTTGTTAGAAACAGTAAATTAGCTGATCTCTAAAATTCTTTCCAGTTTTCACCTTACAACATTAGGTCACATGAATGTCTCCCCAGTCCATATCTTCTAGAATTCATTTTCAGTAGTCATGTGTCACTTACCTCCTATGTATCAGAGAACTCTGCAGCAGAATTACTAAAAAGACAAAGCCATATAAGATGTATACCCTTCCTAAAGAAATAGAGTCTGGCAAATGGATAAAGACATGTGAATAAATAAATGTGATAAAGAATTGCACGTGCACTAAGCGAGCTTTTCAATTAGAATTAGGGAACCACGGAAGAAATCTAGTTCTACCCGGGGCATTTCTAGGTAACTAAGCCAAAAAGATTTTATATTAAAAAGTGTTATTTGATATTTTTGTGAGACAAAATGACCAGGAGCGGGTCAGGTGTTTAGAATAAAGGCATCCCCAGACCACAAAATAAATAATTAAAACAGTAAAAGCAAAAAGGATCCATGAAACAGCTGGGTATGTTCATTTTAACTATTAACAGCTCAACAGGTTTGGGGCACAGAAGATGAGGGCAGATACAGCAAGATAAAATCCTGGAGAGATAGGCAGAGGTTAAATTTTGTGAACTAGAATTCTTTCTTAGATAATATGGTTTTTATCCTGTAGACAGAGGGCTTTTAAGGCAGTGGCACCATTGATAAAGTATCAGACGTGGGTTATACAAAGCTGTTTAAGGAGATAGTAATATTAAGGAGATATTACTGATTTGATATATGGATTGAGGATTATTAATGTATAATCTTGCAAAGGCAAAATTGTGAAATTTATGCAAACAAAAAATGAACATAACAAATATTTTGCCCAACTAATTAAGAGGAAAACATTAACATTTGAGAAACTAGCTATTTATAGGCAGTTCAAAAAAAGAACGTTAGGGTAAGATGGTTGGGTTAGTTTTAAAATTGGTTAATGTTCAAAAGGGCAATCAACTATAATCTTTGTATTATTTGTTCCATCATGTAGAAATTGGATTACTATTGGACAAAAATCAGCAAGCTCACATTTAACTTTACTAAATGTGAGACCTTTAGTTAACGGCATGCAGTGAACTGAAAGGTGTATTTCCTTAAACTTAGTAGGGGGGGTGGGCAATCTTCCTGTATACATTGCAAATACATGCCAGCTAACTTTCTGCCTTATTTCCAATTTCTGGACAATTATTTCTTACCTGGAAAAACTATATCATCAGTATTTTAGTATGCATTGTGCCTTTTGTTAAGTTTATGTACCACGTAATTGAACAATTTAAAATATGCATACAGAAATGCTATTATACCCTGTCATATTGTATAACACATTTTAAAATTTCAATCTAAATACGCCAATGAGAAATATTTCTTGTCTAGAAATATTTATGGAAAGCACTCAATGCTAGGCTTTCATTATTTTAAAAATCTATTTCAGGCATACCTGTTTTGAAAAGGCTATCACACTTTTTAAAAAGGCAACTCTTTGTTTCTCCATTGTAATCAATTAGCTCACCATGCAAGTCTGTATTGGATAAACCGTAATCCTGGGCTTCTGCAGCCAGTGTTCTACCAGGGAAGCAGGCTGGTCGTAGGCATTGCTATTCCATCATTGGTATTGTTTTGCTCACCAATAATTCTTAATTATACTCAAATAACAAAGGGAACTTGTGGCTTTTTTTGGGTTTTCCTTGGATATGGGCTCTGAGGCTAGGAATCCAGTAAGAGCCATGTTGAATAAACTGACTATTGTTCCTGGCTGTTGATATTTATCCTGAATTGGTTTTATAAGAAATAAGCATTTTGACAATGTCTGATAGGATAATATTTTATAGGAAAAACCAAATACTTAGCACCCTCGATTCACTCCAACATCCCTCAACAGGAAAGATGAGGATAAAAGCAATCCCTCCCTCCTTTGTATACTGATATGGTTTTATTCTTACAAATTAAGATGATGTGGCCTTGGTTGAAAACATAAATAGTCTATTATGTAATATGCAGAAGAAAGTCCAGATATTAACTCGTCTAAGCACTATGTAATTGTGTTGGACAAATGTCTTTTCAATATTTAACTGGCTTATATCTAAAGACCTGTGCAACAAGTCAATACATTCTTCTTCCTAGGTGTTTATTTTCTAACCAATTTGTCTCAAAGAGTAGACTTGTGTTACACAGCTGAGAGTTGATTTCATTTATTCATACAACAAATATTTATTGAATCTTACTAAGTTCCAGGAACCTGAGAATCAAAAGCCCGTGCTTTCAAAGATCTTACACTGAAGTGGGTAAAGTCACATGATAAATAAATACATACATGCATAAATAAACAAGAAAATTTCCTGTGGTGACAAGTGCTTTGCAGAGAAATGAAATAGATACACATGATAGTGATTAATTCTCTAGATCAGGAATTCAAGCTAAGATCTAAGGAAGTTACATTTAACATTAAAGTTGAATGACAAAGGAAGCCCACCAGGACAAGATAAAAAGGAGAGCATTTAAGAACAAGGGAAGGGCCAAAGCAAAGAGGAGAAAGGATGTGTATACTTTAACAACTGGAAGAAAGCCAGTGTTCACGGAACACAGGGGCAGAGGGGAAAGGAGTATATGATGCTGTGGACCATAAATACTACACCACGATTTCGGTTAAATCTTGCAAAATAATTACTTTATGCCACGTAATTTGAGAACTTAACTTGCCCATTTCTGTTATATGAGGCCCCAAATTTATACATGAAAAAATATCATGGGGGCACCTGGGTGGCTCAGTTGTTAAGCGTCTGCCTTCGGCTCAGGGCGTGATCCTGGCGTTCTGGGATCGAGCCCCACATCAGGCTCCTCCGCTGGGAGCCCGCTTCTTCCTCTCCCACTCCCCCTGCTTGTGTTCCTGCTCTCGCTGGCTGTCTCTCTCTGTTAAATAAATGAATAAAATCTTTAAAAAAAAAAAAAAGCAAGAAAAAATACCATGAAGCTGTTTATGGTACTCAGTGTATTTCTGCAGAGCGGCTGGTCCTGCTGATGTGGTTGGACTCCCTTAGCTGCAGTGAGAATGCTTCACGAAACTGTTGTGATTCTTGTCATGTCAATAATTTGTGCACTGTCTTGTGCTAAGATTTAAGTAATACCGCCTGGTTTACAAAGGTGTGGGTCACATTACCTCTGAATAGAAAAGAACACCAACAAACATAAATCTCCCTATTTCCTGAGATTTCATGGCACACTAGGAAAACATTTTTGTCCATATCTACCAGATGTCATGCTACCTAGTATGAGGATATTAAGTGCAAAGTAATTGGCGCAGACCTAGGCAATAATCATATATGCCATATTATGGATTATTATCAGCAGCAGCAATTTTATCCTAGAAGTGCTAGAGACTCCCTTTATTTTTTTTAAAGGATTTTATTTATTTATTTGACAGAGATAGAGACAGCGAGAGAGGGAACACAAGCAGGGGGAGTGGGAGAGGAAGAAGCAGGCTCATAGTGGAGGAGCCTGATGTGGGGCTCGATCCCATAACGCCAGGATCACGCCCTGAGCCGAAGGCAGACGCTTAACTGCTGTGCCACCCAGGCGCCCCTCCCTTTATTTTTTAATTTTATTTTCTTTTAATTCAATTAATTAACATATAGTGTATTATTAGTTTCAGAGGCAGACTTCAGTGATGCATCAGTTATATATAACACAGTACTCATGACATCACATGCCTCCTTAATGCTCATCACCCAGTTACCCCATCTCCCCCCCCACCTCCCCTCAAGCAACCCTCACTTTGTTTCCTATGATTTAGAGTCTCTTATGGTTTGTCTTCCTCTCTGATTTCGTTTAGTTTTATTTTTCCCTCCCTTCCTCTGTGCTCTGTTTTGTTTCTTAAATTACACGAGTGAAATCATATAATTGTCTTTCTCTGATTACTTACTTGCTTAGCATAATACCCTCTAGTTCTATCCATTGTTGCAAATGGCAAGATATCATTTTTGATGGCTAAGTAATATTCCACTGTGTATATATACCACATCTTCTTTATCCATTCATCTGTTGATGAACATCTGGACTCTTACCATAGTTTGGCTATGGTGGAGGCTGCTGCTATAAACATTGGGGTGCAGGTGCCTCTTCGGATCATTACATTTGTATCTTTGGGATAAATACCTCGTAGTGCAATTGGTGGGTTGTAGGGTAGCTCAATTTTTAACTTTTTGAGGAACCTCCATACTGTTTTCCAGAGTGGCTGCACCAGCTTGCATTCCCACCAACAGCGTAGGAGGGTTCCCCTTTCTCTGCATCCTCACTAACAACTGTCATTTCCTGTATTGTGAATTTTAGCTTCTGACTGGTGTGACGTGGTATCTCATTATGGTTTTGATTTGTATTTCCCTGATGCTGAGTGATGTTGAGCACTTTTTCATGTGTCTATTGGTCATTTGGATGTCTTCTTTGGAGAAATGTCTATTCATGTTTTCTCCCCATTTCTTGACTGGATTATTTGTTCTTTCAGTGTTGAGTTTGATAAATTCTTTATAGATTTTGGATACTAGCCCTTTATCTGATAGGTCACTTGCAAATATCTTCTCCCATTCTGTCAGTTGTCTTTTGGTTTTGTCGACTGTTTCCTTTGCTGTGCGAAGTCCCATTAGTTCATTTTTGCCTTTGTTTTCCTCACCTTTGGAGACGTGTCTAGCCGGAAGTTGCTGCGGCCAAAGTCAAAGAGATTGTTGCCTGTGTTCTCCTCAAGGAATTTGATGGATTCCTGTCTCACATTTAGGTCTTTCATCCATTTGTGTGTGTGTGTGTGTGTGTGTGTGTGTGTGTGTGTGTGTGTGTGTATGGTATAAGAGAATGGTCCAGTTTCATTCTTCTACATGTTGGCTGTCCAATTTTCCCAATACCATTTGCTAAAGAGATTTGTTTTTTCCCCACTGGATATTCTTCCCTGCTTTGTCAAAGATTGGTTGACCATAGAGTTGAGGGTCCACTTGTGGGTTCTCTACTCTGTTCCATTGATCTATGTTTCTGTTTTGTGCCAGTACCATACCATCTTGATGATTACAGCTTTGTCATAGAGCTTGAAGTCTGCAGTTGTGATGCCACCAGCTTTGGTTTTCTTTTTCAACTTTCCTTTGGCTATTTAGGGTCTTTCCGGTTCGATACAAATTTTAGGATTGTTTGTTCCAGCTCTGTGAAATATGTTTGTGGTATTTTTAATTAATTAATTAATTAATTAATTAATTTGCAAGACACAGAGATAGAAAGAGCACAAGTGGGAAAGAGGTGGAGAAGCAGACTCCCCGCTGAGCAGGGAGCCCTATGTGGGGCATGATCCCAGGACCCTGGGATCATGACCTGAGCTGAAGGCAGACGTTTAAATGACTGAACCACCCAGGTGCCCTGTTGATGGTATTTTGATAGGGTTTGCATTAAATGTGTAGATTGCTCTGGGAAGCACAGACATTTTAACAATATTTGTTCTTCCAATCCATGAGAATGGAATGTTTTTACATTTCTTTGTGTCTCTCTTAATTTATTTCATGAGTGTTCTATAGTTTTCAGAGTACAGATCCTTTACCTCTTCAGTTAGATGTATTTCTAGGTATTTTATGGGTTTTGGTGCAATTTTAAACGGGATCGATGCCTTAATTTATCTTTCTTCGGTCTCATTGTTGTGTATAGAAATGCAACTGTTTTTTGTGCATTGATTTTGTATCCTGACACTTTGCTGAATTCCTGTATGCGTGCTAGCAATTTTGGGATGGAGTCTTTTAGGTTTTTCACATAGAGTATCATGTCATCTGCAAAGAGTGAGAGTTTGACTTCTTTTTTGTTGATTCAGATGCCTTTTATTTCTTTTTGTTGTCTGATTGCTGAGGCTACGACTTCTGGTAATCTGTTGAACAACAATGGTGACAGTGGATGTCCCTGTCGTGTTCCTGACCTTAGCAGAAAAGCTCTGTTTTTCCTGTTGAGAATGATATATCTCTGTGGGCTTTTCGTATATGACTTCTTTGCTAGAGACTCATTTTAAATGTACTCCTTTTATCTTATCAGAGTAATGCATAGATATGCAAGTAATCAAATGGTGTAGAAATCTTTAATTAGAAACTGTAGACTGAATCCATTATTTTGAAAATATTTTTGCATAAAGAAATATAACTAATATATTCTTATACTCAATCCAGAATCTTCCCAGCTTAAAATAATATCATTTCAGTCTTCTTTTTCTTCATGCTTATAGAGAGAAGATATAGTTTTCTACTCTTTAAATAAAAAGTATTAGATATATTGTTACTTGATATAGATAGATTGAAACTAAAGCAATTGCCAATATTCAAATAACTACATCTTCACCAAAAGATGTATTTCTTAAAAGATTCTTACACAACTGAGAAAACAGATTTTTGTATTAAGGGGCTGAGGCAATTAGATTTTAAGTATAAATTTCAATGACAGACATAGTACTGACTTTCTCTTATGGAAGCCTGAACAATAACCACTTTTTGTTAGTTACGCTATACTGCTGTAGCACCAAATTTATCATATTTACAGCTTGCTGTGCAATTGGATTCTTAGGATTATTTATAATTTCTTCAATGTCCCTTAAGATTCAGTGGTCTACATAAACTTTTTTAATGCAGCATTTTTTTTTTAGTTTCTTGTTATTTTATTAAGATGTTTCCTAGTTTTTTAGATTTTTTTTAACCAATTTCTTCTTGTTGTAAGAAATCCTGGCTACTCTTGAGTTCTTCCACTTTTGAAAATGTTTGTTTTATCATTAAACTGTAACTTATTATGATATTTGGATCATTTTTTGTTTCTTTCAGGATTTAGTAGATATTACTGTAATGTATCAGACATTAAAAGTTGCTGGAAAGATGTCTCAGGGAAGACTGTTTTGATGCTTTCCCTCAGAAGATTTCCTTTTTATACATGGCTGTCCGAAATATTCTTTCTTCATGAACAAAATTTAATAAATGAATTAGTATTAATCTCTGCATCATACGCACTATATGAGATTTTTCTAGAAGTACACATGCTCTTTCATACTGAAGATTAGTCCTTTATTTCAGAGAACTCTGCTCATATTATATTTTGGAACATTTTTTGATGAATTTGCTATGTTCTCTACTCTGGGAAAATTAATGATGTCTCAATTGGATCAATTTTTGCCTCTTGCATATGATTTGCTTCTAACCGATAACTTTAATCTCTTTGTCTTTTTCATACATGAACAATGCAGTCATCTCAAGCCTCAACTGTCAGCAATTTTAGATGTCTACATTTTCTTGTCATTCTAATTTTTTCCAGCATTTTTATGCTGTGTTTTGGTGCTAATTTTTTTTTCTTATGTCTGCAGTTTACCTTTCTTCTCTATACTGTTTTATCAAAGTATCTTTTGGGTCTTGTTTCTATTGAATGCATATTCACATTATTATTTCACAGTACAAAGCACTTCTGGAGAATTTACTTCTGTCCTTTTGATTTCTTTTTACCAGGCTGGGGTACATTTTTACTGTATTTTGCAAAATGTAGATTTTTCTTTCATCATTTAAAAAAATCCTATCAGTTAAAAAAATCTTCCTCATGGTATTTCCCTTCAGTCTGACATCGTACATTCTTCTTTCCCTTATTTTTTCCCTTACCCCAGAATTATAGACTATGTCCCCCTCAACCAAGGCAAAGTTTGAAGACCTGTCATTTCCCCTCTCCCCTGCCTCCCTCTCTTTTCTAAGGACAATGTCACAAAGGAGGAAGAGAGGAAAGCAGCCTCTGTCACACTTGTCACCTTTTGTGTCACAGGTTTTGTTAATACACCCCATATTATGCTCCCACCATCAATTTGGGGGAGTACCATTACTGTGGGAAGACATGCTTGGACTTCAGATTTTACAATTAGAAACATTTATTTCATTAGAGCAAAATACTTTTCATTCCCCCCCCCATCTTACAACTCCTTTCATTACAGCTTCATCACAAGAGACAATAACAGATGGGGAGACCTCTCTGTTTGCTTCATGTATTCATAAAAATCAGTGAGAATTATCAGGGTTTTCTTAACTTATTAGCATGGCTTCTGAGGGATGTGAGTAAAGTTAGGGGCATTGTCACTCAAAAAATGTTTTTCTTCCTTTAAAATCCATGTACTGGCTCTGTGAATCCTCTATCAAGTATTTGTACAGTAAATGCTTTGTTAAACAGTGGACAGATGCTTCCCAATAGAAACTAATAGTTAATGAAAAGGAATAAGAAAGATAAGTGACTATGAGACAGGAAAATTGCCATATATTTGCTACTGGGCAGTAAATACCCTTGTTCTAGCAAGGGAGTATTTTCCTTAAAAATCACTTTCCATTTTCTGCCAGTATTCAAAACTGTTTTTAATTTACCTCTTCGATTTTAATCTGAACCAATAGTTCTCAGCTCTGCCTGCACATTTGAATTACCTGGGGTGCTTTAGAAAACTGTCTCTGCTCAGGCCCAAATCTAGACCCCAGAAAAGAATTTCTGGAATGAGGCCCAGGATCTACATGTGACTCTGATGAACAGTGAATGTTCGGACCTACCAGTGTACATCAATATTTAAAGCTGTTGATTGGATTTTTTTTAAATACACCTTTGGACACTGCTTTTTTCCATCAAAATTAATGTTTTATCCAACACTAAAAGCTTTCTACTAGTAGCAATACATTTTGCAGAGAAAATTAAACTTTTTCTAAGAAATGAAAAAAATACATATTAGTTAACCTTAGCGGATTTTCAAGTAAAGCAAATACTATGTGGCAGAACTAACAATGCTTTTGAGAACAGGCATGTTCTATTGGACTTTTCCCATATAGTTATGCAGTTAGTTATCTAATGTCATATACTGTCCAGACTCTAACAGTGGAAATTTGCTGGTCTTTACCTCCCATCTCTCCCAAATCAAATCAATGAGCAATATGTGAAGATATTTGCTCCATCCACTCTTTTAAAAACATCTAATAAATCAGTCTGTATTGAATGGATTTCATTGGTAATGTTTTTCTTTTTCTTCTTGATCTTTAGTTAAAAAAAATCTTTGATGTGCTTCAGAGAGTATCTACCAATACAATAGTTTACTACTGTTTCAGTGTGAATGTTGTGCACCTGAAGTCATTTAAAATTTCAGGAGGTGTGCAGGGAACATATTCTATTAGCCGTTTCTATCGTATCACATGGAGCTTGGAAATTGCATAACAAAATTACCTAATGCCGGCTCAGCCCAAGAGATTTACTGATGAACAAGGATGGAGATTTGATCATTAGTAATGGAACAAAGTGAATGCCATGGTTAAAAATTAATGTTTGTCAGCTGGAGAGTAATAAATGGTTGTATTTGCTGTTTGGATCAATGGCCAGTACATTACCTATTCTAAGGAATACTTCCAAAAGTCCCCTTTCAGAGAGAGAAATGTAAGGGCTTAAATATCAAACTGGAGCATTTATGAAATACATGGTTGGGAGTACACCAATGAAATACCATAGTTTAGTTCCATTAAGTCTCTTGGAATCAAAATTTCAAATGTATTAAGGGATTGTGACAATTATATTTTGTGAATTCTACAGGTCTACATACCATTTTTGCAATGGCAGGTAAAGACATTATTACTTCATGACTTTTTCTGACATGAATCCCTAGATGCTAGGAACCATAGCCATTCTAGTATTGAAATCTCTATTACTGGTAAAACCATAGGATTTGGCACCCGTCTTACCCAGAATTAGACCCTGGATCAGATACTTATTCATAGATCAACAATGGATAACTTACTTCTTCTGAGCTTTGGTGACCCTATCTATAAAATTATGAAGATTAACAATAATTCCTCACAAGCATGTTTATACACCTATGTTTGAAATGATGTTTAAACATATGGGAGATACTATTTGTCACACAGTGGTTGCAGAGTATGCTAATAAATTTTAAAAATAATGAAAATAACAGAAAAATTATTAATAATTATTAGTAATGATAATTACAATTATATTGTCCTCTAAAGCCACCAGCCCCCTACATTAGAGTTTAAGTTTATTCTAATCACTTCCAAATTGGTCTGCTGGAAAGAGAACTTCATATTTAGAAAGGGAATTTACTTATTTTAACAGCAGGCATGGTTTTGTGAAATGTGCACATTCAAGCAAGTGGGCATTTGGAATTTTGTCAGGTTATATTTCTTATTGGTATCTTATGTATCTTTCCTTTTGATTTTCCTAAGGTCTAGCACTCCATATGGTTGGTCCAGAAAATTCTTACTTCTGTCGATCAAGTTTAGGGAGAAGATAAGCCAATATTTTGAATGTGGTCAATTTTAGTATGGATTGAGCAATTTATATGGATCCTTTTGCCACCTGCTCTAAGAGTCCTTTAGTAGACTCATGATTTAAAAATATCACTGTTATGAAGTATTCCAAAATATCTAAGTAAAGTAAGCCAATATTGATCTTGTTCTGTAGGAATGATAAACTTTATCGGAACAGAAAATCTCATTAAAGCTCCAGTAGCTGCCCTTTGCTGCTATTGTTATTTTAAAATGCCTTCTGTACAATGCTTTTCTTCCCTATTAAATGGCCTCAAGTGTGGAAGAATCAATGCAGTTATCTGAGATTTACTTTTGGTAAATAAAAATTATTGTGTGGCAAGAAAATGAACCTCATTGCCATACTTTTAGTGACTGGCAGGAAGGAATCTTTAATTTATACTAAAGCATCAGAAAATCTATAAAATACAAACTGTACTTAGGTTCCTTCTTTGTTTTTAAGTGGCAGTTTTTATGTTCTAAGTGTGTATCTTTCTTTGCTCAATATAGATTCATTTAATGGCCATGAAGCATACTCAAAGCAAAGTTAAAGACAATGAATTTTGATGATAGGAACTTATTTTAAGAAATTGAATAAGCTTAACTTTTTATGCCAAATGTGCTTTTAAAAAATCTATTAGTATAAGAAATAAGCAAAGCCCTAAGAAGCCACTGAGGCTTATTCATTTCTTTTATGGATATAATTGAAATTATAGTCCTCTATGCATACAAATGCTTTAATTTTCATTGTTAAGACTATTTAGCTATTTTATTTTCATAATATGAGGCGGCCCTCAGGAATAACTCATTTCAGGGAGAGGCACTACACAAAAACCCAAAGGAACAAATTTCCCATATAGGGTTAATCTAGGGAGAGGCATTAGTTCTTTCTTGAGTTTGGGACTACTGTTGAAAACCAACCAACCAACCAACCAACCAACCAACCAACCAACCAACCAACCAAGATATTGTAAGTACACCTTTACAGGCACAGCAACCTTTCCTCCACACTGAGTTACCACTACCAGAAAGCATCACCTGGGACCTCACAGAAGCAGCTGTGACTATGCCCACACCTGCTGGTACCATGTGGCAGGACATCGCACAGCCCAGATGCTCCAGGCAGTGCTTGAGCTCGGTAGCTGCACATGCACCAATCACTGTCACGTGATGAGACACTTGGGAAGTGGAAAGGTAATGACTGTCGGTATTTTTCCCCTCTACACTGAAGGCTCTTTGGATTAGAGATTGCATATTATAAATATTTATATTCACAGAGCCTAGCAGAGTGTCTAGTAGATAAATATTACTCTATTTAAGAACTGAGTATAAAACATGAAAGAAAATTTTCTGTTGCAAAAAAATTGGGCATTTATGGATGCGTGTGCATGTCTGAACACCAAAGTGATAGATAAGAGCAAATCCATATTTGTAGCCTTGCTCATTCATATTTCAAATCATCATTTTATGTACTTTACTTCAGAACAACATTTAAGGTCTTATCAGTTGGAAAGCCAATATGAAAGATATCACTAAGACATTTTTAAGCTATTATTTTATAAGGCAGTAGTCTTCAAAATTAGGTACCTAAATACCCAAGGATACACAAAGATTTTCTAGTAGGTATGTAGCCATAGACACAGATAGAGTCTTTAAGAAATCAATTTCCAGACCCTCAACTTCAAAATATGTCCTTTCCAAAAATCAATCTTCCAGAAAACATCTGTGATTTGCCAACTTTTTTTTTCACCTCCCCTTTTACCACTATACAAAAGAAAGGGGTAGATCTCACCATCCCACCTAATGAGGTACATTGCCACAGGGTAAAAACACATTTAGGCATCAAAGGAGTATTCTAGATCCATTGCTTTGAAGAGAGTATTGTAAGGGCAAAATAAAGAGAAAAATATGAAGAGGAAGCACTCTATTTTATCCAGGTAACAAACTAAGGGTAGGGCTTTCTATATATTTGATCTAACCTATTCATCTTAGAATTAAGTAGAGACTTCGGTCACAGGAATAAAGAGTTGATTAAATTGCAAAGAAAGTTTTATGGAAACTCAGTCTGATTTTGGCTGATAAGAACTACCTTTGCCATTCAAGTTATATAATAGATATTTCCCAAATTTGAAAAGACTAAGTCTGAAGCTTTATGGTGTTGACAAAGTAAAATCCCACCCTACCACTCTAAGTGAAGTTCAAACACTTAAACTGCACTAAATGCAGGGCTGAATTATTGCAAGCTTAAGAAATGACAGAGTGAAATTGCTATGAAGGGTGGAAACCAACAGCATTATATCTGAATTTGTAGTATCAGTAGGTTTTATTGTTTGCTTAAAACAGGATCCAATCAATAAAATGCCAGAACCCTTTATACTGTATAAAATATCAATAATATATTATTGATGTTAAGTTTAAAATGTGCAAAGGCATACATAGCTTTTCTCAACATTCTTTTAGGAGGTATAAAATGAAAAAGGTTGGAATATCACTGCCTAACGTTCAGGTTGGTTTCCAATTTTATTCTTTTATTTGTGTGATAGCGTTATGAGCACTTAAAATTGCATAGCAATTTTCTCAGTTTAAGTAGAACATGACCTTCATCTCCCTCTTTCCATTCCTCTCCCTCTCCTAGAATTCACGGTGGAGGGGAGGGGAGGGGGATCTGCATTTACAAAAGGATCTGTAAGAGTTCTGGTTCAAAATGTGGGACAGGATACAGGAGTTGGCCTACCTACACTTCTGGCTCCATTAACATCACAGTCATAAAAACAAAGAAGAATTCATGCACATCCTCACAAGACAGTGCCCCTCTCAGCATCTGTTTGCTGTGAATGATTTTGTTAAAGAACTGTTTTTCTAATAGCACTATATGAAATTGGTAAATCTTGTTCCTTTGTTTTATACAGTTACAATTAGCCTTAATTCTCAACTCTCTGACTCAATAAATATTTTAAGATTTACTTTATTTTAATCTTCATTCGTATAATTATTGGTTAACCTCAGGCTACAGTGATTTTGATAATGCTCTTTACAATGCCAAAAGACTTGTACCAATCCTTACCTGACTACGAATATTGCTCATTTTTTAACATGTCTCTGAAGTGGTCATATGATCTTATACTTCCCTAACGAAATAGGAGAGTTTGAATTACTTCACAACTTTGCTAATCAACTATTTTGTTGTCATTTTATTTTTAGCAATTCCAGTAGATATACCTGTTGTGGTTTTAACTTCTATTTATCTGAGAAGAAATGATATTAATGGTTTTCTCACTTGTCTTTTGGCCATCTATAAACCTTTTTTTGCGGATCGTATGCCTTCTTTTGTAAAATATTGGATCAAATCTCTTGGCCAGGTTTTAAATTGGATTGCTTGACATTTTTATCAATCTGTATGGATTATTTCTAGATCCAGTATATAAATCTTTGTCTGTCATGTATGCATTGTAAAGATTTTTGAAAAGAAATCTTTTTCACTCATTTTTCAATCTTTTTCAAACTTCTGTTGAAAAAAAAATCCTTCTCTTACTGACTATCCCAGAACTTTTTCTAGTATCAATTGACTATAAATGTGATTTTCTATTCTGGATTTTCTTTTCCACTCTGCCTTCGATCTGTTTTTCTACTCTTGTCCAATAGTATATTGTATTAATTATTATACATTACGCTTATAGTAAGTTTTGATATCAGCTAGTGTGTGTCCTTACAAGGGTACTATTGTGAGTCTTCTAAGTCCTTTGAATTTCCGTATTAATATTTGAATAAATTTATCAAATTCTTCAAAGGAAGATTATTGGCATTTTTATTGAGATTTTACTGAAAATATGCATCAATTTGGAAGAATTGACATCTTGACAATGCTGGATTTTCCAATTCATGAGAATGGTTTATTTCTTCTCTATTTATTTAGGTCATCTCAATATTTTGTACTTTTCAGTTTAGAAGTTTTAATTTTTTTTCATTCCCAAATTTATTCTGCTTGTTTTGTTATTTGCTTATACTGCAAACAGATTTTTTAAACCATTTATCTCTTTTCTATATCATTGACTCTTCTTTGATCTTAATTATTTTCTTACCACTTACTTTGAGTTCAACCTCCCCTGCTCATTGGATCTTAAGGGAAAAATTTAGCTCACTGATTTTAAACATTTATTTTCAAATATAACTTTTTAAAGCTATAAATTTCCCCCCAAAACTGCTTTATCTATATCTTAAAAACACATTCAGTTTTAGATAATTTGTCATTTTTGACCTATAGGCTCTGTAATGTGTTATTTTCATAGCCAAAGACTTGGAATTTTTAAATAATTTTATTATTTTTATAATTCCTAATCTGTTTCCATTATGAAAGAGACCACAATCTGTGAAATTTCCATTGTCATATGTACAGCAGAAAAGAACGTTTGCTTTCAGGTTATGGAATGGTAGTGATTTTTTCTGTAGTATCAAGTGAGTTATTTGATAGGATTTAAATCTTTTATACTTTTTGTGACATCTTTATCCAGTTCTTCTATAAATTATTTTGTGAAAGGTGATAAAAAGCTCCATATATGACGGCAGAACTACTGATATCTGCCTGTAGTTCTATCAATTTTTGCTCTACATATTTTGAAGTTTTATTAGATGAATGCACACATTTTATCATCACAACATACCTTCATTTTCCTGATAATACTCTTTGTCTTCTTTTGTCTGATATTTGTAGAGATGTTCCAGCTTTCTTATGTTTGCATTTCTCATTATTTTAATCTAATCTTTGTTTCTTTGTGTTTAATATATATACATATATATATATTTAATCCGAACAATCTCTGCCTATAAAATGGAATACTTAATTCACATTTAGTATACTTATATACTAAATATACATTTAATATATTTATATAGTAAGATTTAAGTCTGCCATCTTGCTATTTGCTTTCTAGTTGCCACACCTTTTTTTTTTTTTTCCCTCCTATTTTCCTCCTTTCATGTCTTCTTTTGGGTTAGTTGATACTTTTCTATAGGCTAACTGAATTCCTCTGTTGGCATTTCAGCCATACCTCTTTATTTAACTCTTTAAATAGTTCTTCTAAGGGTAGGGTTTCTCAGTATTAGCACGATTGACATTTAAGGCTGGATAACTCTTTGCTGAGGGGGGGTTGCCCTGCATATTGCAGAACATTTAGTGACATCTTTGGCCTCTGCCCTCTAGATGCCAGTAGCACCGTGTCTTTAGATTGTCCAAGTGTTTTCATGTACTTCCAAATGTCCTTTGAGGGAAAACGAATCACAATTTGTTTAGAATTAGTACTACAGGGCTCAATATATGCAACAACCAATTACTACTATAAACTTAAAGATAACATTATATGACTTCATGTAACATGCCAGAACCTTAGGTTAATACAATTATTTTACTTTCTCCACATTTGGTACTATAGGCACATTTATTTTATACATATTTAAGGTTTAAGTCTCACAATGAAATGTGGTTATTTTTACTTCAATTATTCACTTTTCTTTAAAAAATTAATATATAAAAAAGATTATTTTTTGTATTTACCCACACATTTAGCACTTCTGTTGCTCTTCATTTCTTCTTGAAAATATAAGCTTCCATATGGTGTCATTTTCCTGAAGAACTTCATTTAAATTTCTTATACTGCAGATATGCTGGCGGCAATTTCTCTCCATGTTTTAATCTGCAAATGTCTTTTTTTTTTTTTTAAAGATTTTATTTATTTGACAGAGATAGAGACAGCCAGCGAGAGAGGGAACACAAGCAGGGGGAATGGGAGAGGAAGAAGCAGGCTCATAGCAGAGGAGCCTGATGTGGGGCTCGATCCCATAACGCCGGGATCACGCCCTGAGCCAAAGGCAGACGCTTAACCGCTGTGCCACCCAGGCGCCCCTAATCTGCAAATGTCTTGACTGCGCCCTCATCTTTGAAGAATATTTTTGGCTTTTTGCACTTTATTTATTTTTTTTTAATTTTTCATTATGTTCAGTTAGCCAACATATAGTACATCAAAATTTTTGTTGTAGTGTTCAGCAATTCATTGGTTGTGTATAACACCCAGTGCTCATCACCACGCATGTCCTCCTTAATAACCATCACTTTAACAGTATTCCACTGTCTTCCCTTTTCCATTGGTCTGATGAAAACTCAGTCATCCTATGCGTATGTGGCCCCAGGTACTGCATATATCTAAGTTTTCTGGCTGTTTTTAAATTTTCTCTTTATATTTTAGCAACTTGCCTATAATGTGCCTAGGTATATTTGTATTTATCCTGACACTTAGGGATTTGCTGAGGTTCTTATAACTTTCACAAATATTTGGAAATTTTAAACCTTTTTTTTCAAACATTTCAAACATATTTTTTTCTCCTCCATTCTCTTGACTTCTTCCCCTGAAATTCCAATTACAGTTATGTTATCCTGCTTGATATTGTCTCACAAATCATGGAGACTCTAGGGTTTTTAAACCATTTTTCTCATTTCTCTTTAGACTAAATACTTTCTATTGCTCTTCTTTCATATTTATCAGTCCTTCTTCTTCAATCTCAACTCTGATAACACTGTTTAGTAAAATTTTCATTTCAGGTCTAATAATAATTCCATTCGATTGTTATTTTTCTTTTTAATAGCCCTGATTTATCCACTGAGATTCACTGTCTATTCATTTTTTATAATTATACTCTCTTCACGTATTTAAGAATGTACTTCATAGTTTTCATATGAGAAAAGCAATGCCTTAGCTGTCTCAATGCCTTTTCCTTGATTATGGATATTTTACTACTTCTTTTCATGTCTAGAAATTCTGATTATATGTTGGACATTATGTAATGATTATAAAGATTGAGATTGTGACATTTTCCTTCAAAGAGTATTGATTTTTGTTCCATCAGGCAGTTAAATTACGGGCTGAAACTTTTGGTCCAAATATGTTTGGTTTTAATTTTGGTTAGAGAGGGTTGACTTTGGTATTGAACTTAGTACTAGGAAGTGGTATTTATTTTAGGGTATGGTCCTCCATCCTTAAACACGGTCTTTCATGAGACTCGACTGGGTGCTGAGGCGCTAGCCAATGTCTCTTTAATCTGGTGTTGCATGACTCTGGTATCACAGTTTAGCTTCAACCCAACAGGTGAACTCTGCTTTTGTGGACTTTTGTGGTTTGTCTTCTACATGTACAGTCTAGTCTTCACTCAAAAACCTACGGTGAATACCCAACTCAGAATTTTGGAGTCTCCTTTCAGGAGTTCCCTCTTTTTTATGACTGTGCTCGGACATTCCATTAGTTGGAGACCAAGTCACTTTCTCCTCAAATCAACAGGACTACCATAATTTGTGTAGGCTCCACCTTTTTGGTCCACAGCAGGACACACCACCATGCTAAGAACTGAGATAATAACAGGATTCACCTCACGCATTTCCTTCTCTCAAGAACCACTGCGCTGTGTTCCTTGCTTCCAATGCCCCAAAACACACGCCTCATATATTTTACTCAGTCTTACAGTTGTTGTGTCAGTAGGTCAGCATGTGCAGTAGTAAAAGTCAAAATTTCTGTATCAATATTTAGCATGATTCTCTCTCAGTTTTTTAATGCAATATCAAATGTACTTTTTAAAAGCTGTTATAGATCAAATCATTCACCAGAACAAAATATACATGGCAGAAAGGCCACATGTGGCAAAAAATGCAAATTGTTGAACAAGTTCAAATCACAATACTGATCAACCACACTGGCTCACGGTGTTTGCTTTATGTACACTCAAAATCATTAGCCATGAGAAAATAGTACAGACCACTTCACTAGCTCTCATGGAATTATTGACTGAGTGAACACAATAGCACATAGAACACTGAAAATCATATATATCTATAGTACAATGTTCTATTCATGAACATAAAATGCACACGTGGAAAATCCAAACAAAAGTATTAAAAATAACTTTAATGATGATATTATTTTTTCGTGTTTACCATGTGCTAATAAACATTTACCTGTATTGCCTACATGGATCTCTATAAGAATTTTATGTCATATACATGATCAATATCCCCATTCTAAAGATGAGTAAAGTAAGGCACTGAGACGTTCAATAACTTGCCCAAGGTTACAGAGCTAGAATCACTATGAACTATTGATTCTTTTAAAATAACCTACTTTTTTTATTGTCTACTATCTTGAATTATTTATAATTTGTTTTAAGAATCTGTGAACTAATTCCCTGACTCCACTTTTTATTGTTTTTACAATTAACACCTTGTTAACTGTGGACAGGTGTTTCCCAATGGGGTACTGAGCTCCAACCAGGTGTTAATGAAAAGAAACAAGAAAGTTAGGTTAATAAGACATGGGAAAATTGCCATGTATCTGAAATAGGACTGTAAATTAGCTTGTTCTATCAAGGGAGAGATGTATTTTCTTTTAAAATCTTCTCCGGTTTTCTACAAAATTTCAAGAGCCTTTAGTAATTCTTTGATTTTGATTCTAGTTTAAGTTAACATAAAATTTGCTTATTTGATTTATGTAAATATAGCTTTGATCATTGATTTGGTATCGGAGTGAATGCTTTGTGAGCCCCTTGTGAACATTCATTGTTAAATTTTATACTTCGTAATGAAAAAGTTAAAATAGAACTAACAATAGAGGGTAGAGAGATGCATATTAATACTATTTGTGACAGACCTAACTTTTTCACAAGCTAAGCTTGTTATTTTAAACCTTTGACATATATACTCAAGTAATTAGGTAATGTCTTATGACCCTCAGTGAAACACAGTTCATATAATATTCAGGATTTCATAAATGAGCCATATTGGAATTTCTTTTATATATCCAAACATAATTACGTATGTTTAAGGGAAAATTACTAGGCACCTTTTCACAAAGATAACAGTGGGTGAGTAGAATACTTTCCCCAAGCCAATCCCTGCTAAGCATTTAGATATAATGGCCAGAATATCTGATTTAAAATATAAATAATAAAATAGCATTGTTATGCAAATATGCTTAATAAACATGAAACGTATCCACCAATCCTGGTGTGGAAAAGTGAGTTGTGTACTTGCATATACATTTGATGAGAAACAAATTGGTAAAATATATCAAGGATGTTTATGGTAAGATGGTGAAGAAAAGGGAGGATGTGGTAACACACATTAATATATATCAAAAGGTAAATAAAATCCCACTTTCATATTTAGTATTTTATTACATAAATGTATACTACTGATGTAATCTGAGATGTTGAAAAGTTTACATTTTTATGTATTTATTTATTATTTTTAACTAACATATAACGTATTATTGGTTTCAGAGGTACAGGTCTGTGATTCATCAGTCTTATATAATACCCAGTGCTCATTACATCACATGCCCTCTTTAATGTCCATCCCCAGTTACCCCATCCATCTATCCACCCCACCCCCCCAGTAACCCTCAATTTGTTTCCTATGATTAAGAGTCTCTTATGGTTTGTCTCCCTTTCTGGTTTCGTTTTGCTTTATTTTTTCCTCTCTTCCCCTAAGGATCCTAATGTAAATGGTGGAGTCAGTAATGTAAAGTGAATGCAGAGATGCTTGCAATTTTAAACAGGGTGGTCATGGTAGATTCTTACTTAAAAAATAGCATTCAAGCAAAAACTTGAATGCAATAAATATTTTTTTATTTACTTTTGAACTCTTAAATTTTTAATCCATTTAAATATGGGAAAATATTCTATCTCCAAAAAATCCATTACTTTTCAACTTTTAATAGCCTGTAATAACTTTACAATTTAAGAAATTCCTTGAAAGCTCACTAAAACTTGTCTATGGAATTATCTGAGGTTGGTGTGTAATCGTGAAATTAAATATCAATTTAAAATGTATAGTTCTTGGTGATTTTGAGGTTTTCTAATTCTTGAGATGTAGTTGCTAATCATATTTTTCTATAAGTTGGTCCATTTTATCTTGTTTTCAAAGCTATTTAGACATATATTCATAAATTTTAATTTCATATTTATCTCTAAACTCAATTCTCAGATTAGTATATGGCTTATTCGAGCATTCTTACTTCTGTTTTTTATCCATATTTGCAAAAATGTTATCTGCTTTAATGTGTTAGTCTTTTGAATTACCAGGTTTGAAGTGTGTTGATCAATGGTATTTCTGTGTTCATTTTTAAAAATGATGTCTGCTTTATTAACTTTTCTTTTAATTCATAAAGAAATTCAAAGAGATGAGAAGAGGGGCACCTGGGTAGCTCAGTCAGTTGAGCCTCCAGACTTTTGACTTCAGCTTAGGTCATGATCTCAGGGTCCAGAGACTGATCCAGGCCAGGGAGGAGAGCTTGCTTGGGATTCTCTCTCTCCCTCTTCTACCCTGCCTCTCCCACAAAAAAGGAGAAAAAGAGAGAGAGAGATTGAGAGATGAGAAGAGATTCTGGCCAGAGATCTAAGATCCAGGTGGTCCATGGAACAAAAAGAAAATGCCTAAGTCTCAGATGAAGTCAAAGGAGACAGATTTCTTATAGCAATCCATGATGAAGCAAGAGTAACGTGATTAATGAGAGCCAGGACTGATGTTTCATCCAGTAGACACTGGGGTATTCTGAACAAAGGTTTTTGGCCTATTGTCCATCCTATTTGGTCAGTTGTCTCTCATACCCATGTCAGAAATATTTGATCAATACTATCACTCCCACTCACAAAACTGACATGAAGAAGCTTGGGGCATAATAAGGCAGTATAATGAATGTAGGAATTACATTTTTAAATTGTTAGAAAAATTTTAAAGTTTAAATATATTCAAATGTATGTCTTCTAACTTTCACTTAATCTGGGCACAAGCTTGTGAGTGGGTCTTTGATGTTCTCCAAAAAAATAAACTATTTGAATTCAATTACCATATTGAAAATATTCCTCCAAAGTTTTAATTCCCTGTCATTTCTCCTCCATTTGTCTGAAGCTGCTATTCAGAATTTTAAATAACTCATTTACATAAGAATCCTTTTCTTAGCTCTAGACAGTGTGAATATTTTTATGCAGATTAAAGTAAATGTACTCATAAGAAAACTTTAGTGAAAAAAACAACCCAAAAAACAAAAACCAAAAAACAAATTCCCAGAAGCCAAAATCAGATTATAGATCTAATAAGCTGCAGTGAATTCATATGTGCTGCAGCTGCTGCAGAAGTGTGAAAATGTCATCAGGTAGAAGGAAATTTAGATAAAATGTTCTGCTGCATATGTGTTTATTATTTTTCTTTACCCTGGGACAGGAATTTCATATTTTACATATCTCCCCGAATTTTTATG
This sequence comes from Ailuropoda melanoleuca, assembly GCF_002007445.2. NCBI lineage: Eukaryota > Metazoa > Chordata > Mammalia > Carnivora > Ursidae > Ailuropoda > Ailuropoda melanoleuca. The sequence continues at coordinate 5,026,712 of NC_048223.1, forward strand.
CATTGTGTAAAACTTCTCTAAGCTCAGATTTTGCAAAAATCATTGTAGAAAAAATGGATTATCAAGTATGGGAAAATGTAAGACAATTTCCTTCCTGCCTAATGTCCCACTAGCCAAATTTAAGAAAAAAGTGTAATGAATTTGAAAATAAAAAGCTAACATATTCTAATCCCTTAAGCATTGTAAATTTTCTAATGAAGGAAACATCTCCTGCTGAGTTTCTCATCAGAAAATCCAATAAAGTTTTTATTAAAATGTACAGTCACAGAAAAGGAAAGTTTAAAGTAAATTTTCTGTATAGTTTAATAAGATCTTTTCCTCATAAACAGCACTGAAGTCCTTCATTAAAAAGATCAATAAGACACTCAAAAATATAGTTTAGTGCAATACCCATTAATTAGGCTTTGAAGAATACTGTATGGCTAGAAGAAATCATTAATATAAAACCAAAATGAAAATAGATGCCACTTGAGAATAACTTTAAAATGAATAATGGTTTCATTATACAGTTAAAGCACATGACTTTGGACTGAATATATGTGGAACCAAAAAGTTATCGAGAAACTATGTAGGAGAGACTTCCTCAAGTGACCTAATCTTCAGCCAGATGCTCTTTCGCAGAAGGCTATTTTATTTACAAACTAGTGAAGACTTCCACTATGACAAACGTAATATTAAGAGCCAACCTTGATTTTGAATAAACCAAACATTGTTAGTAATGAAACAGAAAGATCATGTCTTCGACTACTGCAAGGAACTCAGAGCCCCCCCATCTACCCACAATACCCTAGGGGTAAGAATTTGGAGAACACTTTTATATCCTTTCTTGAGAAAAACAAAGGAACTTTGTAATTGATAATTCTGCACAAAACTATTAGCAACGTTTTGCCTAAAAAATAAACGTGAAGCAGGGAAACTAGTTAGATAAACATGCACATTCTGCTTCTTTCTTTTATTAATGTTGGGGATTTTTCAATAAAAAATAGAATCCTTCAGTTAATTGGTATTGTAAATATTAGAAAAATACATAAGTATTTTGTATGGGCTATGGGGAAGGGATGAGCGTGTTCTTAAACTATTTTTATGCATGACTTACATATAATTAGATTTTTTAATTTAGGTTTCGGATTTTGAATATTAAGTCATTTTCCACAAGTAAAATGTATTCCTCATACATCTGCAATGGGATGTCTCACACTTTCCTATTACTTAACTGTCTCACAAAATGCCTTGACATGAGCATTACTGAGTATATTGATCATACTTTGGACTGATTAAATGTTTATAATGTCTCCTTTTTGACATATCTTCCAGTAATAACTACTCTTAAAACTAAAAGAAGATACACAGATATCAACACTTAATGTGCAGCTCACAGTCACTGAGAAGCACATGGTGAGAGATCAATAGCTTTTCCCTTTGCACAGTACTGAATCAATTATTTTGGCTTAAAAGTTAAGAGTCTAAGAAATGTTCAATGTATACCCCAGACCTCTTCCCAAACCTGTCCCTCCTTCTGCCTTAGTCATCCTTGCATGGCCTGATGAACCTCAACTGTAGGCAAAGAACCAAACCAAAACAAAACAAAACCCATTAGTTCCTTCTTCCCCCTTCCAGGGCCACCTTCTGGAATTTCCTTTGTTTCTTCTTAGTTTAGAAGAACTTTTGACAAGAGCCTACTCCTATCATCTTCTCTTCCTTTAAGAAAATCAAGGTGGATTTCTTGTTTGATTTAACATACCTGAGCAGAACAGTGCTAAAGTTCAACTCTCTGATAAACTGATTGGAAAATCATGGACAGTTAATTGCTCAGAGGAACATTAGACATCATCAACTGTGATGCCTTCATCAGTCTATGAAGAAATCCAAAGCTCATCATCATTAGAAGGTCTCACAACTCCACAGGGCAGAAAGGGCTTAGGATCTAGGTGTGATTCCAAACTCAGAGCTTTTTACACAGTGTGATTTTAATACATACATACATACAGTGAAAGCATATGTATATAGAAAAAATGTAAGTCTATCAGTTGGAATTGGGATCCACGGGTGTTTCATTGTTGTTGTTGTTGATATTTCTCAATCATTTATTGGTAGATAAACTTATCCTCAGAGAATGTGATGACTCGTTGGCAAGTCTACACACTTCTTCACACCATTCTGGAATTCTCCACACCACCAACCATAAGCTTTAACTCATTTTATCTTAATTTTATAGTGTAAAAAAAAAATGTCAGAATTCTGAGATTTGGCTGGGTAAAAGATTAAGAGCGAAGGTAGTGATACCAAAAGATTAGGTTGTTAGTGAATCCACATTCACAGTGAATCTTTTGTCTCCAAGACAAAAGAACATGTGCCCTGTCCCACTATTTGTCTACCAAATACCCAAGATTAAATTTGAAATGAAGAAAAACCCCCCTTGCTACCCAGAAAACAAGCATTGTTATCACATATAGCATCCTCAAGTTTTAAAGGCTTTACAATGAAAGATGGCACCCAGACCTATTTAGATGAATCAAAATGTAATTGCAATCACATTGAATGAATATGTGTATGTTTTACACTAGTAGTAAAGTTGTTAGCTTGCTAATGAAGTCAATTTGATAATCACAATAAAAAGCTTTTATCATGTTATGGACTGAATGTTTGTGCCTCAACAGCAGCCATACGTTGAAGCCCTAATCCCCAATTTGATGGCATTTGGAGATGGGGTCCCTGAGACATAATTAGGGTTAGATGAGCTCATGAGTGTGGGGCTCTTATAAGAGGATGGGGCCCTTATAAGAAGAGATACCAGAAATCTCCCTCTCTCCCCATGCATACATAAAGAAGTCAGTGAGCACCCAGTGGGATAGGAGATACTCATAAGGCAAGAGATGAGGCCTCATAATGAAATCTGCATTACATGCACTCTGATCTTAGACCTCTTTAAGGTTCTTTAAGCCAGCTAGTCTGTGGTATTTTGTTATGGCAGCCTGAGCTGGCTAACACGTATCACCACAACAATTGCCGAGAACATATAAGACCTGAAAATTGTGACTATTCTTGGTTTGCTTCCAGAGGGAGAAAAAATTTTAAAAAAGAAAAAAAAAAAGAAAAGAAATAAGTGAAACTGAAAGAGATTTTAATTATCTGTATTAATTTTTTCTCCTTTTAATTCTTTTATTATGTACTTGCATGTACAGTTAGTTCTATTACTTCCCCTTCTTGCCTCTCTAATGATTGCACACTCAATATTTTCATTATTATGTTGCATAAATTATAATAACTTAAAGAAGTAGGAGATTCTGCTGTGTGTTTCTTCTAATTTTATTTACTCTTTCAATTGCAAATACATTCTATTTATTGTAATTTTTCCATTGTCATCTTACAACATGGATTTGTGATAATTTCACAGGCATTTTCCATGTAAAACAAAACAACAAGCAGATAGATAGCAGACTTATTTGTAAGAGGATGCCTTTTTAATTACATTTATCTTCTGCTATTTATGTGCAAGCCTCTTTCAAAATCCAGACTAAAGTTTAACATAGTCATTCTTTGGGGGAAATATTCATTAGTGTTCACTTTGACTTTCTTCTTCTATAATTAATATACTTAAGCATTTCAAAAAATGCAACAAATTCTAATAATGAATTTCAGTTTTTCTGAGTTTTTTACATTAAGGCTTATAATATCTTCAAGTCAATTATTGCATTTATACTTGATTTTCGTTATATAATGGCTCAGTAGAAAAACAGTTATGTTAATCAGTATATAGAAGAAAGCCCTTGATTCCTGCCTATTTTAAGAGCTAATATGTTATTCCATATTATTCTCTATAACAGAAATGTATATAACAAAAAAAATAGTATTAATTTAGCCTAGTAGGGCTTTATCCTTTTCACAAATAGCTCATCTTAAGCATTTATTCAGTGAATCAAAAATATACAAACCTAAGGATTTGTGATTCTCTAGACCTCTTCTAGTAGATGCAAATAGAAATTGACTCAGTTTCAAAGATCACAAATAATTTCCTGACAGGAAGAAAACAAAAAGCAGAAAACAAAGAGAAGTGCCAGGCAAGTTTGCCCTCTTTCCAAGAAGCTTTCATGTAAATAGTACTAAATAAATTCTAATTGCAGTGCATTGACCAGAACTGTGTCTAACAGTTATCTCCTGGCTTAAGGGAGGCTGAGAAAATTAGTTCTGTAGCTGGGGACTTTGTTGTCTAACAAAACTGAACCAACAAAATTGAGGTTCTGTCAGTAAGGGAGAAGAGAATATTGGCAGTTAGACAGGCAATTCATATCATGTATCTTTTCAAACCACAATGGTAGGAAACTAGAAATCAATAAAAGGAAGAAAATTGAAGAAATTCATAAATATGTGAAAATTAAATCACACACTCTTGTATAACCTAATGGGAAAGAAAGAAAGGAAAGAAAAGAAAGAAAAGAAAGAAAAGGAAGGAAGGAAGGAAGGAAGGCAGGCTGGCTTAAAAATATCTTGAGATAAATAAAACTAGAAATACAACATACCAAAACTTACAAGATGCAGCAAAAGCAGTTTTAAGGGGAAGTTTATAGTGATAAATTAGAAATATTTCTAATAAACTAACTTTATATCTCAAGGAACTAGAAAAAGAAGTGCAAGCTAAACCTAAAATTAGCTGAAATAAGGAAATAATTCAGAAAAGAAAAACATGAAATAGAGACCAAAAAACAATGAAAATATTAATAAACCTAAAAGTTGGTTTTTGAGAGGATAAAAAAATTGGCAAAACTTGAGATTAATTATAAAAGAGACAATTCTAAAAAAATGAAATTATAAATGAAAGAGCATACATTGCAACTGATAACACAGAAATATAAAAGATTGTAAGAAACTACTATGGATACTTATATGCCAACAAATTAGAAAACCTGGAAAAATGTATAAACTCCTAGACATATACATAGTCATTCTAACAGCTCTAAGGAGGCACTTCCAGTTTATATGCTATTTTGCTAGAATGTTTTATAATTTCCTCACCACTTTTCCAGCCTCCTCAAGGCAATGCCACATATTTAAGGTTTTTGTTATGGCAGCACTCCCACTCTAAGGACCAATTTCTCTATCAGTTAGCATTTTCTATATAATAGATTATCCCAAAATTTAGTGACTTACAACAGCCATTTATTTGGCTTATAATTCTGTGGATCTGCAATTTGGTCTGGACCCAGCAGGGGCAGTTCTTTGCTAGGATCATTCGTATGTCTGTAGTCAGCTGTCAGTCATCTAAGTGACTCTCCTTTGGAGGGTTGGCTGGCTTTCAGCCAAGCAGCTGGTTGAGTCTTCTTGTTTGGAGCAGACTGGTCTCAACTAAGCTCCCATATCCAATAGCTAGAGAGGTGGCTGTGACAAGCTGATTTTTGATGGCTTTAACAGTGGCTTCACTCTTTGTAGTATCATATATGGCAGCTAGTCCATATAGGATAGTCTTCCTCTCAACCCTGGTCTGTAATGCACCATCCCCATTCTTCTTAAATATGTGATTTATTTTATATTGCCTTATTGAATGAAATTTAATTTGAGTTCTTCTTGGGATGCCTAGGTGGCTCAGTTGGTTAAGCACCTGCCTTCGGCTCAGGTCATGATCCCAGGGTCCTGGGATTGAGTCTAAAGAAGAAACTATATTCCCCTTGCTCAAGTTGTGCTGTGATTTCTCTTTGGTTACTCTTTGGGAGGTGACAGTTACCCTCTTTGAAGTAGAAAATCATAAATTTATGAGTCACCTTCTTGAACTGAAGTCTCTGTATTGTCTCGAAGAGGAAAATGCTTTTCTCTAACTAGGAGGGAGAATTGCCTATTAGCCTGGAATGTTCAGGAATTGGAGATTCTCAAACATGTCCACACAAAGGGACAAAAGGGCTCAGAGTGTCACTCCCTATCGGATCCATAACTTGGCAGAGGAGTGGTGTTCAGTCTATTCATAAGTCTCTTTTGTGGCTTGGCAACCCTTAAAATTAGATTGTGGTTTTAATTTTCAGTATCGTTTGCCTAGAAGGTGCAGAAGATGACTTTACTTAATACTCACTGAGAAGCCTCTTGGACTTCTCAGTGGTCCCTGAAGTGATAAAGAAGCTGAGCTTGTGAGGGTAAAATACATGTTATATATTAATTTTCCCAATGACTCTAACATTTAATTTCCATTTATCCATCCTCAGAAAAATGTTGTAGAATATGTTACACAACATGAAAGAGTAAACAGAAACAAAGACACATTGGATCCTGGAAACAGACAGGAGAATCCACATGGAAAGGAGAGGAAGAGCATTCTTTGAGGTGATGGTAAAGGGAGTCCTGGGACAAGTGCTCTTTAGCAGGCCTAAAGGCCAAGTCTATTTTGGAGAAGGAAAGAGGATTCTGTTTGATCAGATTAGATCAATTAGACACATTAATTGTGTCAGATGATTGGAAGACTATATAAAATGGATAATTCATAAAACTGTTCAAACAAAATATTAGCAACTATTGACTCCGGGGGCGGGGACTATTACTAGGAATGGAACTTAATTATAGTACACAGGTGACTGAGCCGTAAACAATATTTACATAGTTATAATAATACAAACACTGAATATTTATAAAGGCCCAAATTATGGTATAACTATAGTAAGAGAGTATGAGAGGAAAAGTGTATGTGTTTGAGTGGTTCAGTGAAGAAAGTCAAGGTCTCTTATTTTTTCATAGAAAATCAACAGATAATATCTAAAATCAAAAATCAAAGCTAAGTATCAGAATAATCATATGCTAGAAATATGAATATAAACACCAGAAGTATTGGCTAACAATATAAAATATATTTACTTCTGAAAAGCAGGAACCTGATGAGGAGGTTTGAGGCACGGGACTGCTCCTTATATGTGTTTTAAGACAGACATATTATGAAGCATGCACATTATTACTATGCTAATCAAATCCAAAAATAAAAAAATAACAAAAGGAAAAGGGAAGGGAAGAGCACATCTTTACTTCAGTAAAGAACATTATATGGCTATAATTTCATAGAACACCTGTTCTATAATTAACCAGATTACCAAAATAACATCCATTTCTTGGTAATGGAACCCATAGGCATGGTAATATTGAGGAATCGAAGTGGATCATTTATAAAATATAACAGATGGGTTTTACTCTCAACTCAGTGTTTAACAGCTGTGTGGTCTTGGATAAGTTAGTCTCTCAAACCACAGTTTTCTCATCTGTAAAGAAGAACTATCACAGAACTGGTTCAAGGCTTTAAAAAGATAATCCTTTTAAAACATCTGCCATTCTTCCTGACATTTAATAGGTATATGAGAAAATACGTCTATTTATTTTGCTCTGGGAATCAGATTAGATAATTTTTAAGTGTCAAAAAAAATAATCTGTCAGTGAAGTTACTATGCTCTTTGCAGTCACTGAATTCCAGTTAATGAAAAATTACAGATACAAATAATTATGTTGAACTTTTTTGTTTTCAAGATTTTCCAAACTGACATCAATTACTGCATTAGTTTTTTTGATGCATTTAGCTAAGTAAGACATGGTCCCTGAACAAGATTAACAATAACAAGTATAATTATTCTGAGTAATTTTTCTAAAAATAATGGAAAATCCAGTAAATGCCTTCAATTCATAGCACAGACAGAAAAACTAAAGATTTTCCTAAACAAATTGATGTTTCCTTTGTGCCTCATTGTCACTCGATATGGGTATCATATGTCAATGTTCAGCAAATGTCAAATAGAAATACAGTTGTGGGCTTTGGACTTCCTCAATGCGAGTGAGCGATAAGCAGGAAAAATGTGCTCAGTGTCAGTGCTCCAATGTAAGTTGGAAGTTAGAAACATAAAAACGCTAGTGGGAAATGTAATGTATGGAAATTGGTTTGCCTAACTCTACTTTCTGACAGAGAGTGATGGTTCCTCTCCATTTATCTATTTGATATCACAAACTGCTTATCTCAGCTGCAGGGCTGATATCGCTTTGCATGAAGCAGATGGTGAATCATGGCTAAATCAAAACTGCAACTGTTTTAAATATAAGGAAGTACAGTTTGTTTGTCTCCCAACGAGGACACTCCAACAAACATGCATTTTCCTTTCCAGTAACATGAGTGAAGCTATTTTAAAATGTATTTAGTCAAGAGCAGGTTTTCATTATTTCTTTTTCAGAGTTCTCTATTATATACTCAATTGGAAGAGAAAAATGGACCTTAACTATACAAAGTAAATAATCATTTATACTTTACATCTATCAAATACTCCAATGCCATAAGCATTAGCCTGTGTCTTAATAGTCTTTTTATTGATAGTTCTTTAAAGGAGTAAACAGTGTTTTGAAGAAAACTATTTATTCTTATTATCATCTAAGTAATTTTCCAACATTATAAATATCATCTTGAAGGATACCACAGGCATGAGGCAAAGCAATGATTTTTGGCTTAGGGATTTTATTTTTTTAAGGAATGAACACCAGAAATACACTGTCAAGTAAAAGAAATCCCTTCAAGCCAATGAGAGGCAAGATTTTTGATAAAAATATAAATGCTGCAGGAAATACAGTGAAAAGATAACAACTGTCAGATGATATTAGCTAATTCTATTTTTTTTTAAAGATTTTATTTATTTATTTGACAGAGAGAGACAGCCAGCGAGAGAGGGAACACAAGCAGGGGGAGTGGGAGAGGAAGAAGCAGGCTCCTAGCGATGGAGCCTGATGTGGGGCTCGATCCCACAACTCCGGGATCACACCCTGAGCCGAAGGCAGACACTTAACCACTGTGCCACCCAGGCGACCCGATATTAGCTAATTCTTGAGAATAAGTTGTTTGACAGTGCAGTGGATGGGATGAGTATATTCAAACATATATTACCACATATTTATTTATGAAGAGACTAAAAATTATCACTCGGAATGTCACATTCTTAGTGCAAACAAAAACTATGAATTTGAAACACAAGTCCACGGTTGAATATTTGTTTGATTGGGTAGGTATTTAACATATTATTTGTAAAATGATAACGATTTAACTTATATTTCATAGGATTGTTTGGTTATAAAAAGACATAATTTATGTGAATAAAAATAGCACAATATCTTATATAATGTAAGTACTCAACTATCCTATTTCCTTCACCTTCCCCACTTTTATCACCTCCTCAAATTGCCATCAGGAAATGATATATTCTGAGTAAATGTTTAAAAATGTTTAAAAAGTATTTTAAATAAGAGAAAAGAAATCCTGCCTTAGCAAACAGATATATACTATGTTAACCTATCTATCTCAACCCTGAATGGTTTTCTTCCAGAGGAATTTGGAAATTACTGGAGTCATTTTTGGTTATCACAACTGTGGAGATGCTATTAGCATCCAGTGGCTAGAGGACAGCAATACTGCTGAACATCATAAAATACACGCAATACACAGGAGAGCCCCACCCCCAAAAGAATTATCCAGCTCAAGAAGTCAACAGCATTGAGGTTGAGAAGCCCTGGTTTATTTAATAAAATGTTTTAAATGAGTACAGAAATAGTCCATTTTTCTTTCACAATAAGAGTTGCCTTATAAATTTTAGGACACAAGAAAGTAAGAGTGACAGATACACAGCATAAGCAGTAAAAAAGAGCTCAGATCTTTCTGAGTGAAAGATACAGGTTTTTATAACTGATTCCAACAAGTACTATCTATGAGGAAAGTTACCTGAATGTTTCTGAGCATCCATTCCTTCAGCTAAAAAAATAGGGATAATAATGTCTTCCTGTTATGGCTGTGAAAATGTAATGAAATAACAAAATTCTTGGCAGAATGAATAGCAAAAATAGATGCTCAAAGAATAAAGACTGATTATATAGAGCAAAGGCCAAAGATAAACCATACTCAAGAATAAATGTATTCTCTTAACCAAAACGATTTGATTTTAAATCCGCTGTGGAAGTTTGCATTCTGACCTCAGAAGCCGAATGTTTGCACATTTTACATTAGATCAAAGGGCAATGCAACCACATTGCGAACCCATCTAAATCTCTCACTGTCAACCACCCAACAGTGCTGGCATTTTCCTATGACTATTTTTAGTTCCTGTACCCAACATTCCAAATCTTTAAGATTAATGCCATGTAGAAACTTCAGCATGAATAACTTTCTTCATTTCAATTTTCAATTACTATATTCATCTAAAATAAACTACTTGCTCATTTTCTATTAATACATCGATTGAAAAGAGCCAAGAAGAGGAATAGGAGCGTTCACCACGGAACAGCAGACCATAGTAAAGAAAATCAATTTCCAATCCCAGTAAACAGAGCTAATTACAAGATGGTGAGGCCATTTTCTTCTGAAGGACTCTAATGTGAAAACTGACTACGAAGTACTTTAGCACCTTTGAAGTTTCAAATTGTTCTCACAGAATATGAGCCAGAGATATGCATTCAATCCTAAGGAATGCAATGGAACTGGGGGGTCTAGGTATACTGCAGGGAACCTTCAATGACACATGACCACTAATAAATAGAAAATATGGGCAAATGCTATTTCAGAACTCAAATGCTAGTCAAAATCCTATATTATTAACAGATAAATTGGAAAACATTGAAAAATTTTGCCTAAGTAACTAGAATAAAAGGGGCTTTTTTCTCTGTATTTTGGTTGTAACTGTAGAAATTCTATTTGAAATGAACAAACATCTGGTTATTGGGAGCCTACCAACATATATGATGTGGATATAGTAGAATACTCTTTTTGAAAATGTATTAAAATTGGCCTTTAAGTGAATTTTAATGACATTGTGAAGTATTAACAGCATGGAATTCTTACATTCCGTACTATAATAAAAATAAAACTTAGGTTTACCTTAAAACTAACTATAAACTAAGGTGGAAAATGTCACACGTGTTAATATATAATAATGCTTTAATAAAATATTGCTTTGAAAAATAGTGACTGCTACAGAATTTTTGAAAAGAGGGAAAAATCTACAGTAGATAAAATAAGTAAAAATTATTCTTTTAATTTTGAATTTTGATTTCTTATAAATGAGACCATGGGCAGACAATGATTTATTCTTCTGACAATAAAATTCATAGATTATTCAGAGATTGGTTCAAACTCTTGCAGAGTTTCAGGATTACAAACTGCAAATTGAAATTTCCAAAGAAGTAAAAAAAAAAAATAGATTTTTTTTTCTTAAGTAGGCTTCACACCAAGCCCAATGCAGGGACTGAATTCATGTCCCTGAGATTAAAACCTGAGCTGAGATCGAGAGTCAAACACTTAACCAACTGAGTCACCCAGGCACTCCTCAGTCATGAGATTTTTAAAAATATTTTTTAAGATTTTACTTATTTATTTGAGAGAGAGAGTACAGCAGGGGAGGGTAGTGGGAGAGGGAAAGAGATTCCCAGCAGACTACATATTGAGCACAGAGCCCAATGCAGGGCTCCATCACTCAGCCCTGGGACCGCAACCCCAGCTAAAACCAATAGTTGGACACTCAACCAACAGCACCCCCCAGGCGCCCCAGTCATAAGATTTTTAAAAAGATTAGAATAACATCAAACATTGTTATCTTTAAATATATATGTTACTGGTAAACAGTGTAGTTTATAAAGTTCTTAGAGATTATTTTGCATGTAAGATCGTTTCCCTCCGGTAAAGTATCAATTAAATTTAACCAAAATAAATACTGGCTCAGAAGTTCAAGAACTTACAAAATTCAATTCCTAGACATCCTTTCAGAAAAAAAAAAAATTAAAACATACATTGTAGCAAAACAAAGCAAAAGTATGGAATCTGAAGAAGATGTGAGATAAAAGAAATAGAGATGAAGAAAAAAAAATGATGTGAATTTTCTAAACTTTGAATTGAAAAGGATTATTTCACATAGAGCACAATGAACATTACAGCACAGCGTGATGCAAGACAAAATAAAATAAAAGCAACACATAAACATAGATAACAAAATATAACCCTCAAAAGTCCACTGGGTAGATGATTTATCTGCCACTACAAAAGAAATAGGGCTTCCAGCTTCTGCCTAATAATACAGAAATCTAGAATGAGCACTGCTTCCCACCTTACAATAAAAACAAGCTGAATTAATTTGAAATGTACAATTTGTTTTGAACCATTCAAATCGCCAGCAAAAAAAAACCTGGCCCCAAATCTCAGGATTGGGGAACATGCACACAGGGCACAGCCAGCACGCACCTCGGGTGATGAAACTGGACACTGGTAAGAAGAGTTCTGCTAGAACAGCTGACAAATGGGTAAAGACTGAGTGCAGACTGTGGAACAATGTGAGACCTCTATGAGGCCAAGGAATTGAGGAATCCATACCTTTTTGCAGGTTCTTATTCTATCAGTGGCACCAGGGGCTCACAGAAAAGACTGGAAACAGGCCCGGGAAAGGAGGCAACCCTATGGGAAGAGAGCAACAGCTAGGTGAGAGGGAGAGAAATTCCACAAAGATCCCTCTCCACTGCATTAGTTTGCTAGGACTGTCATAGCAAAGCATCGCCAATGAAATGGCTTAAACAACAGAAACTGTTTTTCTCACAGTTCTGGAGGTGAAGTCTGAGATCAAAGTCTCAGTTGGTTGATTCCTTCTGTTGACTATGAGGCAGAATGTCTTTTACGCCCATCTCTTAGCTTCTGCTAGTTTGCTGGCAACTTTGTCATTCCTTGGCCTATAGACACACCACCCCAATATTTGCCTTTGTGTTCACATGAGATTCTCCCTTTGTGCATCTCTGTCTCTGTGTCTCAATTTTTCCATTTTTAAAAGGACATGAGTCATGCTGATTCAGGCTCTATTCTAATGAACTCATCTGAATTTTTGTTTACTTCTGTAAAGATCCTATCACCAAATAATGTCACATTTTGAAATAACGGGATTTAGGACTCCAACATGTTTCTGGAGGGACACGATTCAACTCATAAAATATTCTGTCTACGCTATAGGACACAAGTTTTAATCTGTGGGAAGGACAAGAAGAACTGCTGTCCTTAGGGCACTAGTAAAATTTCATTACAGCTGGGACAAAGATTGGGAAAACAATCCTACTTCTGGGTGAGAGGCTATGCGCTGAGCCTACAGTCGTACTGAGAAAGGGACAAAGGAACCGAGAGTGCCACATGGCTATAATCGGTGACACAGTGGATGTGCAAGACTGAGGCTTAGTCAGAGAAGCAATGAGCACGCCCCACCCCAAGCCAACAAGCAACAAATGGCAAGTGACAGCAGAATGGTGCAGACAGAATGGCAGGACAGGAACAACATGCACAGAGGCTCTCGTTATGGTGCAGTATAGATGGAACATCTACCCCTCAGAGTCAAACAGACATTTCTTTGGTAAACCATCCTCCATTCTAAACATAAGCTAATCTCTACAGAAACTTAATATCTGATATGCAATGATAGTAACCATAGCAACAATAACATCAAACCTAGTCCAACTCCTAAATATATTAAATAAAACCCTGTTCTAAAGGTCTATAGAAGGAAAAGTGTACACATATCTGGAAAGGAGAATTATCTCAGTCTCCGCTAACCCGCAAAAATAAATGTCTTTCATCCAAAAATTATGAGGCACAAAAAATGCAAGAAAAAACAGAGTTTGAAGAAACAAGATCATCATAAGAATGAAACTCAGATATGACACAGATTCAAAGAATCTGATAAGAAACTTTGTAACTATAATTAATAAGTTTAAGCACTAAAGGAGAAGGTGGGCAACATGCCCTATCATTTGGTATGCAAAGTGTCATAAAAAATCGATGGAATTCCAAATATTAAAAACAAACAATTGGGCTTTAAATCTTCTTTAAAAAACAAAAACAAACAAGCAAAAAACAAACAAAAAAACACAATACCATTTACCATAGCACCAAAGGGTTGTGGTTGAAGAAATGAAGGAAGGAAGGGAAGAAGGCAGGCAAAGGTGTCCTGGCTGAATCATGTCATTCCAAAAATTCATATGTTGAATCCCTAACTCCCTGTACCTCAGAATGAGACTATACTTGGTGTTAGGGACTCTAAAGAGGTTATTAAGTTTAAATGAGGTTGTTAGGGTGGTTCCTAATCCAATGTGATGGTTGTTCTTATAAAAAGAGGACATTAAGACACAGAGATAGACACCAGGGAAGTGTGCTCACAGAGGAAACGTCCTGTGAAGGCAGAGGGAGAAGACAGCCATCTGAAAGACAAGGAGAGAGACCTCAGAATAAGCTAAACTTGTTGGTAGCTTTGACCTTGGACACTTAGCCTCAGAACTGTGAGAGAATACATTTCTGTTATTTAAGCCACCTACTCTGTGATGTTTTTTTTTCCCCTAACAAATCAGTACAGAAGGGAAGGAAGGAAGAAAATAAAAGCAAGAAATGCCAAGATATAATTCCAACAAATTATCTGTGGAATCTGTACTCTAAAGTGATGAGCCATTGAGGAAGAAATCAAAAGATACCTAAATTAATGGGAAAAGATACTAGGATCATAGACTGGAGGCTCAGATATGAAAATTAAGGTTTAATTATTTAACTAATTAATTATTATCAAGAGGCCAACTCTACCCAATTTGATCTATAGACTCAACATAGTCCTAATCAAAGTTCCAGTGGGTGCTATAGATATTAACAGAAGATTCTAAAATTTTTATAGAGAAGCAAAACACTAAAATAGCTAATATAATTTTGAAAAAGAACGAAGTTGAAGGATTCCACTTCCTGATCAATGTAGATCAATGTAACAGAATAGAGAATCCAGAAAACAGACACATACATAACACATATAGTAACAGTCAACCAATTTTTTATCAATGTGCAAAGACAATTGAAAGAAAAGGACAGTTTTTAACAAATGGTGCTGGAACAACTGGACATCTATAGTCAAGAAAAATGAATCAGGACCCATTGTACAGTATACAAAAATCACCCCAAAATAGATAATCGACCTTAATTTAAAACATAAAGCCATAAAGCTTGTGGAAGGAAACTCACCTGATCTTGGCTTACATAAAGAGCTTCTGAACACAACACTAAGAATGCAATCTGTGAAATAAAAAAAATCAGCAAATCGGACTTATTAAAAATACAAACTTTTGCTGTGTGAAAGATATTGATCAGCAAGTGAAAAAAACATTCCACAGATTGGGAGTAAATGTTTGTATATTATGTATGGGAAATAAATTGTACCCAGAAATTATAAAGAACTCACAAAATTCAACAATTAGAAAAGAAGAACATAATTAAAAACTTAATGATTAAAAAAACCTTCTTAAAAAATAGGCGAAAGGTCTCAAAAGATACTTTACGAAAGAAGATATATGAATGCCAATATAAATGCATACACACGAAAGGATGTTTAATATCTTTGGTTATGTAGGAAATAAAAATTTAAACTATAATGAGATATTGCTATACACCCACTAGGGTGTTAAAAAAAAAAAAAACTAGCAATAGCAGGTACTTGTGAGGACGCAGAGCAATTGGAACGCTCATACATTTGTGGTAGGAATGCAAAATCACAGCCACTTTGAAAAATACTTTGCCAGTTTCTTGAACAGTTTTCACTTACTTTATGACCCAGCATTACACTCCTGGGTTTTTAAACCAAGAGAAATGAAAATTTATGGTCACATAAAAACCCGTATGTCAATGTTTACAGTAGGTTTATTCATAATTGCCAAACACATCAAAATGTTTTAAATGGTAAACAGATAAGCTCACTGTGATACACCCCTACAACAGAATTCTGCTCAATACAGAATAAATTATCGATGAATACAACATTAAATGAAACATAAATGCATCTTGCTAAGAAAAAGAAGCAAATCCAAATGGCTACATATTGCAAGATTTGACTAATATGTCATTATGGAAAAGACAGAACTATTAGGAGAAAACCAGAAAAAGCACTTGCTGATCTACTGGGTGGGGGGAAGTTTCGTTTATGAAGGGTAACTCAGGGGGGACGTTTGGGATGATGGAACATTTGTTTTGTGTGGAGCTGCGGTAGTGAATACATAACTACATGCATTTTTCAAAATCCACAGAACCGTACACCACAAAAGATGAATTCTGCTATATGTATACTATAAAAAAAAAAAAAAAAGGTATATGGAGGGGTGCCTGGCTGGCTCAGTTGGAAGAGCATGCAACTCTTGACCTCAGGGTCATGAGTTCAAGACCCACAATTGAGTGTGGAGATTATTTTTTTTAAGTCTATTTTTTTTTTTTTTTTAGTAAAGTAAACCCCTTTCAAAAAAAAAATAGTATAAGGAAATAAGCTGGTATGTGGACCTTTATAAATGAATCTAATTGACAAAATCAATCACCTAACCATCCTGAAAAGTATGAGGAAGAAAGGAGCTAATCTAACTAACTTTGGAAAAGAGTGCTTTGTCAGGACAATGTAAAGCTAAGACAAAAAGAATTTTATACAAATACATTACAGTTACCAAATTTGTTCTTACAAGAGTATATTAGGAATTCCGTAACTACCGTACTTGAATATTAAGTTTGAATAAATAAATTAAGGTATTACAGATGAGAGCCAGGTTTTTATTGTCAAAACTTTTTTGGAGATATAAAGAAATGAAGAGGGCTAGAATTAACCCTTTGATTCCAGCTGTCGTTGAAGTATCAATACACAGTCCGATAAAGAGGTGGAGAAATACATAGAGAAATAACCTTAGGTGTGTATATCGTGAGTTAGCTTATTGTATGTTTGCCTGCGTATATAACTTAGCTCTGTCTACTATGAGTGGCTGGAAGCAGTAACCCTCCATTAGAAATGAGAAAATCCAGAGCTCATGATCTTAGTTTCTGTATACTGTTCTCTAGTAATAAGTGCCAAGGCTCTTTGGAGAAGAAGTTGATTCCATGGTGGGGGTATGAATAATACAAGATATATCTGGCACATCTTCTCATTTCCTGGTGCCAGAATGTAAGGAAATACTTTAAAAAAAAAAAAGTACAGAGGCATATCCAAAGATCACAGGAGCCAATGTGAAGAGCTCATCATGGACAAAGTGGCAATCACCCAAGCAACAAAATAAAGAGCCACTGTTTTGGGCTATATACCAAAGAATAAAATAATCACCCAAAAATCAGTACTAATAGAATAACTGAGTAAATAGAGAAATAATAACAATTCTTCTTTACACAAGTCCAATTAATAAATACAGAAGAAATTAAAGACACGGAAAAAATACCACTAGAACATGACAATAATAATTGCTGAAGGCAAGATCCCCACCAATGTTGAAATTAGGAGGAGAGAATTTAAGCAGAAACAAGATATTTATTTAGGCTCAGTATGTCCTGTAATATATTTAGCAATTATAAAAAGAGAAATAGAAAAATTACCGTGAAGAATGTTGGCAGCTCCCACCTTCACCAAGTGATTAGCACCTCCAATAATACATAGGTATGTTATATAACCCCTGATAATGATACACTAGAAGGGAACATATCTTTTTTTGTATTCTTCTCAATAGCTCATTATCTCAGTGTAGTCATAAGAAATTATCAGGCAAACCCAAATTGAGAGACAGTCTGCAAAATAACTAATTAGTGTTCTTCAATAATATCAAGGTCTTTAAAGATGTGGACAGAATGAGGAACCATCTCAGACTGGAGGAAGCTAAGGAGACATGACAAGTAAATGCAATCTGGGATCCTGAACTACATCTTGGAAAAGAAATGAGATGTTACTGGGCACACCGATAGAATCCAAATACATTCTGCAGTTAATATATTTCACTAGGGCTAATTTTGTAGTTTTGATAAACATTCTATAGATACAGAAGATGGTGTCATAAGGAAAAGCTAGCTAACTAAGTGTATATGGGAACTCTACCTAGAATTTTTGAGATTCTTTGTTAAGTCTAAAATAACTCAAAATTTAAAAAGAAAAGTAACAAAACATGGGCTCTTCCTTTCCCTTTTCTTTTCCCTCAGCCTTCTCTTGAGGGGTGGCTGCAGAGCCAGAAGCTACGAAGTCAGCCACGCCTGCGAGGAAGTAAGGTGAGGCAAAGGCAACCGCAGGGTCTAAGGCACAGCTCCCCAGTGAGGCAGCTTTAGCTCTCTTCAGCTCTCCTCCAGCTGCACGGTGCCTTACAGGTATTTATTCAAGCACACCTTGTTTTATGGTCCTTCACTGTATTGCACTTTGCAGATACAGTATTTCTTTACAAACTGTATTGCACTTTGCAGATACTGTATTTCTTTATGGTAACCCCGCGATGAACAAGCCTCTTGGTGCCATTTTTCCAACAGCATTTGCTCATTCCGTGTCTGTGTTACATTTTGGTAAGTCTCACACTATCTCAAACTCCTGCATTATTATTATATTTGTTATAGTGATCTGTGATCAGTGATCATGATTCACTAAAAATCTATGTGATGGCTAGCAGTTTTTAGCAATAAAGTATTTTCTAGCTAAGATAGATTTTTTTTTAAGAGATTTTATTTATTTATTTGACAGAGAGAGACAGACAGCAAGAAAGGGAATCAGGGGGAGTGGGAGAAGATGAAGCAGGCTCCCAGCAGAGCAGGGAGCCCGATGCGGGGTTCGATCCCAGGACCCTGGGATCATGTCCTAAACCAAAGGCAGACGCTTAACGACTGAGCCAACCAGGCGCCCCGGGATCTTTAGACATAATACTATTACACACTCAACAGACTACAGTATTGTGTAACCATAACTTTTATATGCACTGGATAACCAAAAACTCATCTGATTCATTTTATTACAATATTTGCTTTATTATGGTGGTCTGGAACCAAACTAGCTATATCTCCAACATATGCCTGTATTTGCATTTCCGATTTTAGTTCTTTGAGTTTAGGATACCTGCTACTATCTGCCTATTATTGAAAACTTCCAAACACAAGCCTCAAATTGAGATTCACGTATGGTGACCAGTTCACCCTAGGGAAATATGTGGGAATCTCCGATGATGCCTCTCCATCTTCTAGAACTTTCATTTTAAACCTAGTATTTCCAATTTGATTTCGTTTTACACTCAGGAGATGGAGTTCCATGACCTTGTCTGTCAGTAACATGTGAAACATGTAGGTAAAATGAAAGTTTTAGCTGAGACTTCACAATAATATTGCATATGCAAATGAGTTGTGGCTCTCGAGGGCCAGCGGGAAATGGGCAGACAGGAACAAGTTAGACAATTCTTAAACCTTACCTATACTGCATTTGTAAGTATTTCCAAAGAGTAGAGAGAGAAGGCTATCTGTGAAGGGAGTTTTTGAGGGAGTAATTGATATATAAAAAGAATGCTCCTCACATCAAACCAGGCGAGAGGCACTTAAATGGGTCCCCTGGGAGAACCCAATATGTGTCCCTATAGTTGAAGGACAAAGTGGATTGGCCCCTGTCACCAAGAGATTTGGGGATGGTTATTCCTTAGGGACCAGATGTGACCAAGCATGAGAAAAAGCCATCATGGAGTCATTTTAGGTCCAAATGCCCTAAAGAGGCATAGGGTCATCATCAGAGAGAAGCTAAACGTATTGCCAAATTCCTATGGGCTATATACTGTGTAAATGATGAGCCAGAGTAGAAATGCTTTCATCTGGGTCAAGGAAGGTGTAGGTGAAAGAGTCCAGTGAAAGGAGATCTCTAAAGAAAACACCTACTAGAGCCAGCTCTAATCACAGCCAGACTTAGAGATTATGACTCCAGATCACGAGAGTCATAACAACTTCCTATCACCTCTCCTTTCACACTTCCCAAGCTCTATCACCTGGCCTGGGGGATCTGAAGCCATAGTAAGCACGCTGATAGGATGGACAAAAACTGACGGGTCTGTGCGGTGATTAAAAAAAAAAAAAAAAAAGAAAGAAAGAAAATAAAAGAAAAATCCACATATGTCCCCATTCTTCTATCAGTTCCCTATTTGTGACAGGCTTTGGATAATAGAAGAAATAAGACATCACTAAACCAAGAGTTTTGCCTACTCCAAGGGACTGGGCATTTTAATTACTGATTAAAGAACCTTGTATCAAGGAGGAGTGGAGGGATTCCTTGGAAAGGTGACCTGTATCTCTCCCTAGGACAGATTACTTTGGTTTCCTCTTTTGTAACACTTGTGTAAATTACAAGAAGAGAGATTCTACTAAAGAAGTAAAAGGAATTGCAGACCAAGGCAAGTGTTGTCTCAGGATGCATCACACATACACATGTTTGAGGAATGGGAAATACTTCAGGGGCCCTGGGCTGGGGAAGTAAAGCAGAAAGAGTTGATCTTGAAAATATGAGTCATTTGAAAAGAGTGCCACAAACAGTGGGGCTGAAATAATTAGATCTATTTAGAAGACAACTGAATACTAAGGGCATATTGGATTAGGGTAAAAATAGAGACAGAATACCCGTCAAGGTTGATAAGCTGTCAAATCTTCCAAGATGATATAAAATCATGAAGAAAAACAAAGTCTTTACAGATGAAGAATGGTAATGTGGATTTGAGGTTCATCATAAAAATCATAGGCTAGAAAAATAGGTATTGGTTATAACTGAAGCAATAAAAATAACTGTCATCGGCCAGGACATGGGAACATAAAAGGAGAGGAATATTAAGCAGAACTTTGGGCAACATCAGCACATAATGGCACTGGCAGGGAAACAGAAGATGGAGAAAAATTGAGAAAGAGAACAAGAAAAAGCAGTTGGTACAAGCCAAATTTGAGAACCTCAGGAAGGTCAGATTCAGATGAAAGATCAAGCAAGGAGTAAGAGAGCACAGGTCATTGGACTTGGTGATTCAAAGCTCACACATAATTTTAAGGGGAACATTTTCTGGGACTCAATTTCCTCAACTT
This sequence comes from Ailuropoda melanoleuca, assembly GCF_002007445.2. Classification (NCBI taxonomy): domain Eukaryota; kingdom Metazoa; phylum Chordata; class Mammalia; order Carnivora; family Ursidae; genus Ailuropoda; species Ailuropoda melanoleuca. The sequence continues at coordinate 5,047,551 of NC_048223.1, forward strand.
AAGCACTGGGACTGGTGGAAATAAACTTTAATGGTCCCTCCAGCAGTAATAATTCTGTTCTCCGGGATGTAGGTTCTGAATCTAATTTGAATTATAGCATGTCTTAATTACATGGTTTCTTTCAGTTGCAGAAGTGATATATTTAAGCATTAGTACCACAACAATTGACCATATTTCATGTCTGTATGTATGTACCTTCAAAATGTTTAGTTTATATAAAATATTTGGCAGGGGATGGCCTCAAGGGTAAAGAAAACCACACCATCATTCTGTTTTCATTAAAAAGATCTCACCCAATAACCTAGTCAAAATTCAGCAATAGTCTTTTTTTTTTTTTTTGTAAAACAGAGATTGGTAAGAGATAAAACATACAGTTAGTTAAACTTAAGATAATCTTTAATAACTTTCTATAAAGTTGTTCCTTCCTAATGGTATCTGATTGTAGAGAAACAGTTTTCATTAAAAAAAATGAACTTAATCTCTCAAATTACATCTATGTGGTTATCATGTTTTTAAAGACATTGGAGCCATTTATTATTTAAGCAGAAATGCACTCTATTGAGTCAGGAATAGGCTTTGCCATTTTGTATTAATAATTTGATGCTTCCTACTCAATTCATTTCAACAATACTCATTTTCCATTATGAACAACGAACTATAATTGCTTATTAGTTCCCTTTATTACTCTCATAAATATAATATTTGTGATTTTTAGCATATTAAATGCAAGAGGAATTTTAAATATTCCACATAGGAAAACTCAGAATTGGGAGCTCTCTTTATTCTTGGAATGATTTATTACAGTTTATTCCAGTACAATTGTTTTGGAATTTTCCAATACAGTCCTCCTTTTAATGTGTAGATTTTTTTATGTTATCCTATTATAAATTAATAAATGTTTTAACGAATTATGAAATCCAATAGATGCATTTTTTAAAAAACTCATACTGTGCTTATAAAATATTTTAATTAATTTTTAACATTTAAAAATTGATGTTTTTCGGGATACCTGGGTGGCTCAGTCAGTTAAGCATCTGTCTTCGGCTCAGGTCATAATCCCAGGGTCCTGGGGTCAAGTCTAGCATTGGGCTCCTTGCTCAGCAGGGAGCCTGCTTCTCCCTCTGCCTGCCACTTCCCCTGCTTGTGATGCCACTTCCCCTGCTCTCTCTTTCTCTGGCAAAAAAATAAATAAAAATCCTTAAAAATTGATGCCTTTCATACAAACATCTAAATTTCTAATTTATTTGAAAAACTGGAAGGCCTGGTGTGCCCACATGAAGGCTACTCTCCTGGATGATGGAATCAAGAAGAGAAGGCAAGTGTTCTGAAGTTCAAAATCCCTAACCAGCTCCATTTGTGTATTTTACCCATGTAAGCTGGCCAGTGAAGGCACATAGGTTTTGAGTTTGTAATCCCTGATTAAAATGTGTTTCAAATGATTTGCAATCCAGCTTTATCTTTGAAAGCTTATTATTTTCAAGTTGAGTGAGAATTTGTAGGTTAAAAGTCTCTGAGAGAATATATATTTGAGCCTGATATGTACTGCTACATTTAAACTTCATCTAAATTCTGCCCTTCTCACAAACACTACAAAAAAATGTGTCTTCCTTTGTCTGGTGAGAGGTCCCTGACTTCTTCTGATGTACAGCCTTCCTTGGTGCAGCATATTAAAATCCCTGTACTCAAGTCACTTCCAAAGGTATTTATTAAGAACCTGTGGAACTGGGGCGCCTGGGTTGTTCAGTTGGTTAAGCATCTGCCTTTGGCTCAGGTCATGATCCCAGGGTCCTGGGATCCAGCTCCACAGCTGGCTCCTTGCTCAGCAGGGAGCCTGCTTCTCCCTTCTCCTTCCGCTGCTCCTCCTGCTGTGTGTTCTCCCTCTGTCAAATAATTAAGATCTTAAAAAAAAAAAAAAAAGAAAAGAAAAGAAAAAGAAAAGGAAAGGAAAGGAAAGGAAAGGAAAGAGGAAAAAAAAAAAAAGAACCTAAGGAACAAGAGTAAGGTAAATTGCTGGAAGAATGTGGACGAATTTAGAATGTTACTGGATTATAATCAAGTCAAAAAATGTTACTGTTAAAGTAACACATATCGATACGTGGAGTAAAAAAAGTGCTTGGGAAACAGCAAAGGGAACTAATAGAGTTTAATCATATATTAAAATTTCCTGTAGTGCAACAGTATTTAATCTATTTGCCAACCCTATCTATAGCTTGGTGAAAAAGTTCTATTTGTAATTTTCATAGAGCATTTTGTAGGAATACCAGCAGAAAAACTAAATAATCATCACCATAATAATAAATTCTTAGTTGGTCAAGAGTATCTTACATATCTTAAAGTCCTGTCACAAATCTTTATTTCCGATAATTAAATGAATTCATGTATTAAAAGGGCTCTCCGTAGTAGTTGGCATGTCCCCCAAGGGGCATTTGGAAATGTGTGGGGCATTTGGGAATGCTGTTTAGTGAGCAAGTGGCATAGATATATAATAGATGCAATGAGTGGGCCAGTGCACTAAAGAAAGAGTTATCGCACTCAAATGCCAAATGTATGCCCATAAAAAAAACACAGCACTGACAAGGCATGAGCTTAGCTTCTGAGAGAAGTTTTGCAACTTGGCAAGTCACTTTCTCTCAAAGTTGTAGCTTTCTCATGTGTTCCAAGGAAAGTACCTTCCTGCTTATTTCTTGATTGGTTTATCTAGAAAACATTAATCTCTTCCTTTTCTAAAGGCCTATAACACTGAGTTGCAGTAACATAGCTCTGTGTGTGTGTGTATGTGTGTGTGTATAAGTAGCAAAAATATATACTACATATTTTCTTTTGCATGAATTCTAAATCCAAATTAGATTTTCAACTTCTTGAACACATAAACCTAGAGATATATAAATATATAAAATAATACATTAGTGACAAAAGTAGTTGGCAATTATTAAGTACTTAAATACTCAATCTATGCATTCTCCCTCAGGTTTACTGTCATAGGAGTACAATCTGTTCCTTCAATGGGGAAGATATTTATCATTTTCTGTAAAATCTCAACTTCATTACTTCCTCATAGTTTTCTATATGCTAAAATAATTACTACTTGGAAAATAATTTATGTTTACAAATTTATGATTTCCATAAAATGATAATAGGTTAATTCACTGTTCTAAGATTAGTAAGAACAATTTTTCATAATGGATAATTATTAGTTTCCTGGAGTACAGTTTTAAAAAACTATATCTGACTGTGAGTTGTATAAATACAGAATCCATTTAGTCTATCTTTGAACTTTATCATTATCAACTTTATCACTGGGGTATTCTCATTTTGAAAAGATACTCCAATATCCTAGCAGATTAAATCAGTTGATAAAAGGCTTTTCTAAAATTCTGCCATCTGATTAAATTCCTTGTAAAATTTTCTCACAACTCAGACATACTCTTAACTTATATAAACTACATTAATTTTAAATAACTATGAGAAAATGAGAATAAAATAGAGCTTAGGTATGCTAATGCTTACAAAAAATACATCTTTTTTGCAAACTCTGAACCTTGATTCCTACTCATTACTGTAGGAGGTTTTTTTTTTTTCTTCTTCTTCTTCTTTGTTCATTAAGATCTTTTAGTCCTAAAGATTAATGACATTTTCAAACCATTTTAGACTGTTCCTTTGAGGTACTAGAATATATAGATATATGTTGATCTCTGCCCCAGGTTCCTGGCACAGGGCTCCGAAAACCCTTGTAATTTCTAAGTGATAAGAGCATGAGGATCATCTCTTGTTCTAATTAGACAACTCGGGATGGGCTTCTGGATGACTCCAGGATGGGGATTGGTCACCAGAAAAATCAGGCCATAATGAGAATTTAGAATGTTCAGCAGTCCCCTAACCCATCAATCTCCTGAGAAGGAAGAAGGGCCGAAGATGAAGTTAATGATTGTTCATGCCTATGTGATAAATGAAGCCTCCATAAAATCCCAAAGTATGGGGTTTGGAGAGCTTTCAGGATGGCGAAGATATTCATACCAGGAGTGTGATGCATTCCAACTCCAGGGGGACAGAAGCTCCTGCATTCAGGACCCATCCAGGCCTCTCCCTTATGGATCTCTTCATCTGGCTGTTAATCTGTATCCTTTACCATATCTTTTAATAAACTGGTAAATGTAAGTAAGCATTTCCCGGAGTTCTGTGAGCCACTCTAGCAAATTAATCAGATCCAAGGAGGGGGCAGCCAAATCAGAGTGAAGTTATATGTAATCTAGGGACTTACCATTTGCAGTTGGCATCTGAAATGTGGTGGAAAGCAGTCTTACGGGATTGAGCTTGTAAACTGTTGGATCTGACACCTGACACCATCTCTAGAGATGGTGTCAGAATTGAGTTAATTGATAGAACATCTAGCTGGTATTGCAGAGAACGGCCTGTTGTGAGGAAAAACCTCAACAAATTTGGTGGCCAGAAGGGACAGAAGTGGAGTTCTGTGTAAAAGTAAAGGAGACACTCACAGGGAAGAATCTCATAGTAGGAGAACTGGTTTTTCCCTACACAGAAGGAGGAAAAGCTGAGTGTTTCTTTATAGTTCCTAATGAACCTATTAAAATACCTCTTCATCCAAGAAGCATTAAACAATTAGTCATTTTTTGCTGTTGACTTGTTATTCAGAAGAATGTTAAAGCTGTTTAAAACAACATTTATTTGAGTTATCTTTTAGCTTTCTGCTAAATTTGAGCAATGAACTGTGTAACAACACTGTGGGAATAAATAGAGAACAAATATTTCTGATAAAGCCTATTTCAACACATCCTTTAATTGTTAATTGGGCTTTCCTGGAAAGCACAGATAATTATGTTATTATTACTTTTTTTCCTCCCATTTCTTAATATGTCTTCTTTCTTGAATGACCTGCCTGAGAGAACATTATATTCAAGCCAAGGAAAGAGAAATATAGAGATTAGGGATGACTGCAGTCCTGAATTGTGAATCATTTCAAGAGCATTAAGAGGTATTAAGTGCAGAATTCCCTCTAGAAACAACTCACCTACCGTGAGTGGATTTCTTTTTTTTAATAGAATAAGTTTAAAAGAAGAAAATCCTAGAAGCATTACATTAACTGAATGGTTGGTACCAAAAAGATTCACTTCATGTGGGTTACCAGGTAGGAAAAGTAATGATTTACTCTTTAGTCAGCACACAATTAGTAGAAAATACTTCATTAATGCCCGTGGTTTTAAAGAATGCCATTCTACCTTAAAGCATGTACCCAAGGATAAAAACACAATGGAGACTAAGGACTTCCATATTCACAAATCCAGCAGAAACTTTCTGTCTCGATTTTATCTGAGCATCCTGCTGTATCTGGCACCTTCATTAAAGCTCATCTGACAAAGCCCACCCAGGACTAACCTGTAAGATCTTGTAATACTATTAAGGTAATACCTCCTGAACACATTCTAAATGCCAAGGAGCTCATTTTATCCTGACAACAACTATGAGATACACAATGTTCCTATTTTATATATTAAAAGCCACACCACAAAATGAGTATGGATGTCATATTGATTAAAGCAACTGAACACCTGTTTTGGGGAATTAACTGTTCATTTGCTTTGTCAAGGCAGGCACAGCTGACCTGGCCAGTAAGGTGAGCAAAACTGCCAATCACTGTACATTAGTGCAGAGAAGATGGGCTAATCTCCAGGTTTGGATTTATAAATGGTGTCTTAGTTAGCTGAACTAACTTTAATATATCTTTAGTGAAATCTAATGATCTAAAAATTCTACCTTAATATCAAATTACATAGTTTTCCATGAAGTAAAGAATTATAAGGAAAAAATGTCAAAGATGAACTTCTTAAAATTTGAGGAGTAAAAACTTGAATTTGGGGTTGTAAAAATCACTTATGTTGGAAATTTAGTATTTAACAGGACATTCTTCACACATCTTACAATTTTACATGACACCAGAATAATAATCAGAAGACAAATGGAATAATTTAATATCACTCAGAAGTGTCTTGATAATTAACTAATAACAGCTTTTTACAGTCCATTGAGAATTGCATTACTAGATTTATTTCACAGAGTCTGCTATGGGTAACTTATTTAACAACTCTAATCAGTCTGAATGAAACTGGATTAATCTGCATTCTCAGAAACAAAAGGGGAAAAAACAGTAGCAAAAATTAGCTAAAGCTTCAATCCAACCATGTTGAAATATGTCAAATTAAACAGCCCCAAAATATGCAACCATGTGCAACTATTTAGCATGATGACCTGGTTTATGAAAATCTCTCCCTCGGGAAACACACTTTAATTGTCTAAGTTTCAAATACGAGAAGGAATATGCAAGAATTAAAGCGTTACTATAAAACTCAACAACAAAATAAAGACTTCGTGTTTTATTTATCTCAATTTCCCTCACTTTCTCTGTTTTATTTATTTATTTATTTATTTATTTATTTATTTATTTATTTTTAAAGATTTTATTTATTTAGTTGACAGAGACAGCCAGCTAGAGATGGAACACAAGCAGGGGGAGTGGGAGAGGAAGAAGCAGGCTCATAGCAGAGGAGCCTGATGTGGGGCTCGATCCCACAATGCTGGGATCACGCCCTGAGCCGAAGGCAGATGCTTAACGACTGCGCCACCCAGGCGCCCCTGTTTTATTTATTTTTTTTAAAGATTTCATTTATTTATTTGTCAGAGACAGAGGGAGAGAGAGAGCGCAAGCAGGGGGAGTGACACACAGAGCAGGCAGAGAGAAGCAGGCGACCTGTTGAGCAAGGGGCCTGATGTGGGACTCCCTGGGATCCCTGGGATCATGACCTGAGCCAAAGGCAGACACTTAACTGACTGAGCCACCCAGGTGTCCCACTTTCTCTGTTCTAAAAGATGCTTTAACGGTAATTATTGGGAGTAATATTTTCTTCTTTGATATTTTCACCAACATTACTGCCCCTTATTTATACAAGTTTAAAGTATCTCAAACTTTCATTGTCTGTTGGCAATACTTAAATTTGCTTCTGATGGATCATTTATTATCTTAGGCAGCATTGCATAGGCTAACACAAGTTGGAAGGTAACATTGGGAGAATTGAGAAGGAAATGTCTCTAACATTTTTTGTCGACCACCAAGAACTGTGCTCAGTACCAGAGAAACACAAATAAAGCACACACCAGTTTAGCGTTTATGTTTTCCAAAATGCTCAGGAAAGACTTCACTTCTTCTTGTAAATACTGCATCTGACTCCCGTTATAGACAAGTTCTGTACTAAAATAGCACAGAAAAGGTTGTGATAAGCTTCACCTGACAGAGTCAGGAAAGATCCCAGAGGTAGTACCAAGAAAGCTTTGATTTTGACCATGAATTGGGATTTTCCAGAGTAATAATAATGTGAAAAGGCAGATAATGCTTGGATAATGATAATTAGGTTGTGACTGCTGAACCATAAACCTTAAATGAACTCTGAATTGCTTTATTTCTCCACATTCATCTGTTCTTAGGTCTACTCTAACCTCCCCCTTCAGTCAGACTATTCTTAGTCTCCATGCAGCATGTTCTTCCAAATCTCCAAACCTTTGTTCACTCTGCTTTCTCTGATGGGAACTCTCTCTACTCCAGGTCTACCTGATGAACTCTACTCATCTTTCTCAAGAGTCAGCTTAAGAGCAAGCAATTCTATGACACTTTCCCTTCTTCTGGTCCTTCCAACTTAGGAGTTAAAAATTATTCATTTTATGTCCTAGCTGAATCTTACCTTTATCTCAATTATTCCTTCCTTCCTTCCTTCCTACCTTCCTTCCTTCCTTTCTTCCTTCCTTCCTTCCTTCCTCCACTCAGTCATTCACTCACTCACTTACTCTAGATGTGCCAGGCATAATGCTAAGCATTAGAGGGACAATTAATAGGAATTGGAAAGAGAAGTTTTTATATTAGGCTGAACTGAGAATTTTATAGCCATGAGTAAATTGTAACTTCATCAGTATTTCTCCATATACAAGCAAACAAATATAAGAAATATTAAGAAACTCAGAGATAATAAGATAAAGAATAACTCTGATGAGAGGGGATTGTTTTTAAGAATCGTAATCAGGTATATTTTTCTGAGCCAAATCTTTGGAAGTGACATCTGAGCTACCATCCTAAAGATATAAGGGAGTAGGGAAAAGCTTTGCAGCTAAAGAGAAAAGCACATATTAATGCCCTGAAGTGGCAATGTGTTTGGCTTATTTAGGAAAAGGATGCAAGCCCATCAGTTTGATCTGTTTACCTCCTAATGTCTAGAAAAATGCCTAACACATAGTAGGTACTTAGTGAGTATTTGTGGGTTAAATAAATGGTGAGAAAGGGGATAAATGGTACTGGACATTAGGAAAACAGGACAGTGATATAGGAGTGGAGAACTGGGTGGGGTAATTTCACGGGAAGCTATACAGAGCATGACAAAAATATTTGGATTTTATTACAAATTCATGGGTAGATTGTGGGAAAGCAAGTGTCTGCTAGACTAGCCAAACACAAATAACAAGAGTGAGGCTGAAACTAAACAATAAAATAAAATAAAATCGTACAGTGATTAAATTGGTCAGTATTTTTGACACTAACAAGATTGTCAAGCGTGGGGTAACAAGCTTGCTTGTAAAGTTCTGATGCACTTGAAAAAATATTGTTTCAACTCTATGACATACAGGAAAAGTAAAAGATATAGAGACAGTAAGAAGATCAGTGGTTTCCAGAGGCTTGGGAGGAGGGAGAGGGGAAGAGGTAGAGCACAGGGATGGATTTTTAGGGCAGTGAAACTATTCTGTATGATACTATAATGATGGATACATGACATTATACACTTGCCAAAACCCATTGAAAGTACAAGAGCAACCTTACAGGAAACAATGGACTTTGGGTGACAATGAAGTGTCAACACTGGTTCATTAATTGTAAGAAATGTACTACCTGGGTGGAAGATTTGGCGGTAAGAGACGCTGTGTCTGTAGTAGAAGGGGGTGGGGGGCGGGGCGGTGTGGGAACTCAATGAACTTTCTGTGCATTTTTGTTATGAACCCAAAACTCCTCTAAAATAAAGTCTATGTAAGAATAATTGTTTTATCACTTTTATTATTTTCCATTTGGCATTGGGTATCTAAAACCATTAAAGTGTTCATGTATTTTTATTCAGGAAATTTATTTCTACATTACTGTTCTACAAAATAATCAAAGATATACACACAGAATTTTTGTTTAAAAGTTTTCATCTCATAATTGTGCTTAATAGACAAACTCTGAAAACACCCTCAATTTGCTATACTAGCAAAATGGGGAAACTAATGATAGAATTTCCACATACATTTTTGCCATCATAATTAAATTTTAAAGAATATCTAATAACTAATGAATATACTTATAATAAAATGCCAGGTAAAAAATTGCTAGAGTATAACATATACAGCACAAAATTAATGATAATAAGTACAAGACAGATACATGTACTTGGGGAAGTGAAGGAGGTTAATGAAAAGAAAGACAACAAAATGCTATAGTCAGGGTCTCTGGTGGGTGGGATTTCTAATAAATTTTATTTTCTTCTTTATACACAGTTGCACTTTCACAAATAAAATGTCTAAGATTAAAAGGTAAATATCTATTATAGGGTGCCTTTGCTAAATAATTTGTTAAATAAGAAAAAAATAATTGTTGGAGTAATGAGGTTGAGAACTGATAAATGGGTAAATTACAACAGCTTGGTATAATTGCCTAAGGAACATTTAATTTATTTATACATTAGCATTTACCAAAGTGTGTTTTCTGTAATCCCAGTCCCATGAAATTCTCATGGGGAGGTACAAACAATAACTAAGTCAGAAAACACTAGATATTATTTCACTCTCTTTGAAACCGGCAACATATTTATTATGTTTAAAGTCATGTATGTTCAAAAAACAGGGACATTCTCCAACATAGCCATTATAGACCCATCAAAATAAGCAAATTAAAATGGATACAATAATTTAAAGTAATTCTCAGACCCCTTTCAAGTTTTGCCACCTTGCATAAAAATGTTCTTTGTAGCAATGGGTTTTAGCTCAGAATTATGTGATTCATTTAACTGTCTTTAGCCACTGTTAGTCTGGAACAACTGCCTTGACTTTCATGACTCTGACACTTTTGAAGATTACAGGGCACATATTTTTAGAATATCCTTCATTTGGGCTTGCCCGATGCTTCTTCATGATTAAATTCAGATTATACCTCATTGGCAGAAAAAAAATTATAGAAGTGATCCTATGTTCTTTTCATTGTAGCCTATAAGCTGTCATACAATTTCAGTTTGTTGCAAGACAGTGTAGATTCACTTTGATCACCTGATCACTGGAGTCTGTAACAGGTTTCATCTACTGTAATGTTACTCTTTTTTTTTCTGTTTCTAATTAAGAAATCATTTGTAGAATGGTACTTTGAGCTGTGTAAATACAGTTGACCCTGGAACAACACAGGTTTGAACTGCTTATACTTATATGTGGGTCCACTTATATGTGGATTTTTTTCAATAAATACAGTATAGCACTGTAAATGTATTCTCTCTTCTGTATGATTTTTTAAATATTTTTTCTCTAGCTTACTTTATTGTAAGAATGAAGTATATAATACATATAAGGTACAAAATGTGCGCTTATATGATTGATGAGGCTGTCTGGTCAATAGCAGGCTATGAGTAGTTAAGTTTTTGGGGAATCAAAAGCTATACATAGACTTTTGACTGCACGGGGGAGCGGTCAGAGCCCCTAATCCCTGTGTTGTTCAAGGGTCAACTGTATTCTGTTGTCATATGGCAAACACACCCTATGGTCATCCTTATGATATTAGCTCCACCATCCTAAAGGAAATAGTCAGCAGCCAGAAAGACTGATAGAGACAGACAGAAAAGAAAGAAAAGACACTACGCTGTACCGTACGATATAGAGAAGGAAAATGTTCACAGCTTCAAATGTAAAGCCATATGGCTTTAGCAAAGTAATGATTTTTAATGTAGCATGTGACAAATTTTCAAGTGCCATATCTTTTAGACTTTGTAATTCCAACATTATACTTACGTACATATATATATTCAGTTCTCCTCATGTTAATGGCTTAAGATCCTGAGTTGGTATTAAGTGATTTACTTTCGCTAAGGTGTAACTACGTACACTTGACTAACGTTTTAAAGAGAAAAATCAACAAAAAGACACATGTGCACAACAATAACTTTATGTAAAAAAATATAGCTTTGCATAAGTCTACAGATATGGGTAAAGCCTTTTTAGACAGCATATCATAATTTCAAAGGACACATGGTCTTACTCTGTCATGTTAATAAATATATTAATTTGCTAAATACTTATTAAACTATAAATTATGTATTTAAATCATTAAGAAAAATGACAAAATCAATTTTCATGTAGTTTTAAAGCTGCAAATGAACTTAGAATTCACTAATAAGTGTGACAGAAGGATAAGTTAAAGACTCTTTCCCAGGAATTTGTATTCTGCTCAGTGAGGCAGAAAGTAAATAGATCATTATAAAACAACAGAAGACTTGTAAAAAATTGTGATAAAATGAGGAGTTGAGAAGAAAACAGAGAAGAACAACCATGATCTTGAAAATGATATTTTTAATACTTACTCATCAGTGAATTTAAGAATGAGAAAATCTAAATGACTTTCCCATAATCCCTAATATTCAATGCTAGAACTGCAACTGGAATAAACTCTTCCTCATATATCTTTGGTACTTTTTTCCTTACTTTCCAATATATTATAGAAAATTTAATAGCACACATTTTTAGGTATGAAATATCTTGGAATATAGTTATTTTTATACTAAATAAAAGCACTTCACAAACAAAATCATCAAATGTTTAGTACATCATCCCAGACCTAACAGTTTTATTCTCTTTACCATGGCTCAAATAAACTATGGAGATATAAACTTATGGGTATCTATAAAACATTTTATATATACAGATATTATATATATACATATATATATAATATCTGTATATATATGTTTTATATATACAGATATAATATGCATATATTATATATACAAGTACATACACACACATGAACACAATATGGATAATACACACACCCTCTGAGGACAATAAAGAACTGGCTTGTAGTGAAGCATTTAATAATAAAGGAGCACAACTTCTGCACACTCAGCATATACCCATCTGAGATGTTAATGAGGCAGAAAATTAAAAGAAATAACAGCACATGGGTCTTGCAATGTTTTCTAACCCCTTAGTCCTTTGGTGTTTTCTTTCTCCTATTCTTGTTGGAAATGTTTACTGTACCTTGATATAAACATTTATCATTGAGTAACTGAGAAAGTTTAAATTCCTACTGATTTCCTGGTTATACAAACACCCACCTGGAAAGATTTATGAGGACTAATTTTTCCTTTTATAAACATTTGACATCATAGTCTTCAAATCCGATAAGGGGAAGAACCCCTCTAATAACCTTCTAAAATTTTATTTATGTATTTATTTATTGATTGATGAGTGAGTGATCTATAAGCTTTTAGATCAATGACAACGAGATAAAGAAAAATGGGGCAGAAAATTGAGAATTTAAAAATGCTGGTAAGTGGGGTTAGGAGACTTAAGTGTTTTCTACTAAATTCAGCCTCTCTGAAACTACTATCTTACAATAAATTCCCAGGCCAAATTCATAAGTGAAGCACTGTAAGTGGTTAGACTGAGCAAACCTAATTGTATATACCTGCTACAAAGTTATGGTTTTAGACAGGTATATTTTGAGCAGAGGATGATGATGCATGCAAATTAGCACCAGTTAGAATCAGATTATATCTATTAAAGCAAGTACATTTTTACTGCTTCATTGACTAACTTTCCTAAGTAGTTTGCATAACCTAAAAGAGGTAATCATCTTTTTTTGAAGTAACCATAAAAATATAGTTCAGAGTGGAAACATTCAAAGGATAATTCCTTTTTTGTACTGATTATCTTTTTTATTTTAATTCATGAAATTAACACACAGTGTTATATTAGTTTAAGGTATACAATATAGTGATTCAAATTCCTTAAAAAAGAGTAAAAGAATAATTTTTCTTTAAAATTTTAACAGAACTGCACAAAAACAGACACATAGACCAATGGAACAGAATAGAAAACCCAGAAATGGACCCTCAGCTCTTTGGGC
>NC_048223.1:5060839-5061034 GCF_002007445.2 Ailuropoda melanoleuca
AAAGGGGATCCTTCTTACACTGTTGGTGGGAATGCAAGTTGGTACAGCCACTTTGGAAATCAGTGTGGAGGCCCCTTAAAAAGTTAAAAATTGAGCTACCCTATGATCCCTCAATTGCACTACTGGGTATTTACCCCAAAGATACAGACGTAGTGAAGAGAAGGGCCATATGCACCCTAATGTTCATAGCATTGT